>NW_027422747.1:0-162500 GCF_048934315.1 Petromyzon marinus
CTGACCATTATTCACCACGCTGGTCAATGTGTACTGACCATACTTCACCACGCTGGTCAATGTGTACTGACCATACTTCACCACTCTGGTCAATGTGACCTGACCATACTTCACCACGCTGGTCAATGTGACCTGACCATACTTCACCACGCTGGTCAATGTGTACTGACCATACTTCACCACGCTGGTCAATGTGTACTGACCATACTTCACCAAGCTGGTCAATGTGTACTGACCATACTTCACCACGCTGGTCAATGTGACCTGACCATACTTCACCACGCTGGTCAATGTGTACTGACCATACTTCACCACGCTGGTCAATGTGTACTGACCATACTTCACCACGCTGGTCAATGTGTACTGACCATACTTCACCACTCTGGTCAATGTGTACTGACCATACTTCACCACGCTGGTCAATGTGGACTGACCATACTTCACCACGCTGGTCAATGTGTACTGACCATACTTCACCACCCTGGTCAATGTGTACTGACCATACTTCACCACCCTGGTCAATGTGTACTGACCATACTTCACCACCCTGGTCAATGTGTACTGACCATACTTCACCACGCTGGTCAATGTGTACTGACCATACTTCACCACCCTGGTCAATGTGACCTGACCATACTTCACCACTCTGGTCAATGTGTACTGACCATACTTCACCACCCTGGTCAATGTGACCTGACCATACTTCACTACGCTGGTCAATGTGACCTGACCATACTTCACCACTCTGGTCAATGTGGACTGACCATACTTCACCACGCTGGTCAATGTGTACTGACCATACTTCACCACCCTGGTCAATGTGTACTGACCATACTTCACCACCCTGGTCAATGTGTACTGACCATACTTCACCACCCTGGTCAATGTGTACTGACCATACTTCACCACCCTGGTCAATGTGTACTGACCATACTTCACCACGCTGGTCAATGTGTACTGACCATACTTCACCACCCTGGTCAATGTGACCTGACCATACTTCACCACTCTGGTCAATGTGTACTGACCATACTTCACCACCCTGGTCAATGTGTACTGGCCATACTTCACCACGCTGGTCAATGTGTACTGACCATACTTCACCACCCTGGTCAATGTGTACTGACCATACTTCACCACGCTGGTCAATGTGACCTGACCATACTTCACCACCCTGGTCAATGTGTACTGACCATACTTCACCACGCTGGTCAATGTGGACTGACCATACTTCACCACGCTGGTCAATGTGACCGGACCATACTTCACCACCCTGGTCAATGTGTACTGACCATACTTCACCACCCTGGTCAATGTGTACTGACCATACTTCACCATGCTGGTCAATGTGTACTGACCATACTTCACCACCCTGATCAATGTGACCTGACCATACTTCACCACTCTGGTCAATGTGTACTGACCATACTTCACCACCCTGGTCAATGTGTACTGACCATACTTCACCACCCTGGTCAATGTGTACTGACCATACTTCACCACCCTGGTCAATGTGTACTGACCATACTTCACCACCCTGGTCAATGTGTACTGACCATACTTCACCACTCTGGTCAATGTGTACTGACCATACTTCACCACGCTGGTCAATGTGTACTGACCATACTTCACCACGCTGGTCAATGTGACCTGACCATACTTCACCACTCTGGTTAATGTGGACTGACCATACTTCACCACGCTGGTCAATGTGGACTGACCATACTTCACCAGGCTGGTCAATGTGGACTGACCATACTTCACCACGCTGGTCAATGTGTACTGACCATACTTCACCACGCTGGTCAATGTGTACTGACCATACTTCACCACGCTGGTCAATGTGTACTGACCATACTTCACCACGCTGGTCAATGTGTACTGACCATACTTCACCACTCTGGTCAATGTGTACTGACCATACTTCACCACTCTGGTCAATGTGTACTGACCATACTTCACCACGCTGGTCAATGTGGACTGACCATACTTCACCACGCTGGTCAATGTGTACTGACCATACTTCACCACCCTGGTCAATGTGTACTGACCATACTTCACCACCCTGGTCAATGTGTACTGACCATACTTCACCACCCTGGTCAATGTGTACTGACCATACTTCACCACGCTGGTCAATGTGTACTGACCATACTTCACCACCCTGGTCAATGTGACCTGACCATACTTCACCACTCTGGTCAATGTGTACTGACCATACTTCACCACCCTGGTCAATGTGACCTGACCATACTTCACCACGCTGGTCAATGTGACCTGACCATACTTCACCACTCTGGTCAATGTGTACTGACCATACTTCACCACGCTGGTCAATGTGACCTGACCATACTTCACCACGCTGGTCAATGTGTACTGACCATTATTCACCACGCTGGTCAATGTGTACTGACCATACTTCACCACGCTGGTCAATGTGTACTGACCATACTTCACCACTCTGGTCAATGTGACCTGACCATACTTCACCACGCTGGTCAATGTGACCTGACCATACTTCACCACGCTGGTCAATGTGTACTGACCATACTTCACCACGCTGGTCAATGTGTACTGACCATACTTCACCAAGCTGGTCAATGTGTACTGACCATACTTCACCACGCTGATCAATGTGACCTGACCATACTTCACCACGCTGGTCAATGTGTACTGACCATACTTCACCACGCTGGTCAATGTGTACTGACCATACTTCACCACGCTGGTCAATGTGTACTGACCATACTTCACCACTCTGGTCAATGTGTACTGACCATACTTCACCACGCTGGTCAATGTGGACTGACCATACTTCACCACGCTGGTCAATGTGTACTGACCATACTTCACCACCCTGGTCAATGTGTACTGACCATACTTCACCACCCTGGTCAATGTGTACTGACCATACTTCACCACTCTGGTCAATGTGTACTGACCATACTTCACCACCCTGGTCAATGTGTACTGACCATACTTCACCACCCTGGTCAATGTGTACTGACCATACTTCACCACCCTGGTCAATGTGTACTGACCATACTTCACCACCCTGGTCAATGTGTACTGACCATACTTCACCACTCTGGTCAATGTGTACTGACCATACTTCACCACGCTGGTCAATGTGTACTGACCATACTTCACCACGCTGGTCAATGTGACCTGACCATACTTCACCACTCTGGTTAATGTGGACTGACCATACTTCACCACGCTGGTCAATGTGGACTGACCATACTTCACCAGGCTGGTCAATGTGGACTGACCATACTTCACCACGCTGGTCAATGTGTACTGTGTTGTATACGGCCCTTTTTCCACAATTAATATCCATAAGAATATTTACGGATGCATACACCTAGATTTATTTTTCCTTTCTTTCGTGACAAACAATATATATATTTTTTTAATGAATCAAACCCGTAAGCCAGAAACACGAAAAAACAGATGTCGGTCATAAACAGGCCATATAGAGATATAAAGAAATAATAAAACTCTCAAGGCGAGGATGTAACAGCTATCGGCGAAAATCTCCAGATGAACAAGAGTTTGATGGGCCCCTTAGGAAAGGTCCCTCCGAGGTCAGAACACCAAGAGAGCAGACACCAGACGCCAACAGGGTAAATCGTATACATATTCTTTTCCTTATTTTCCAGTAAAACAACAAAAAAATTAAAAGGCAACAACAAGAATAAGATAAAATTAGCGATCCTAACGCTCACTCCAATTAAGAACAGGCCACCAGACACAACAGTGAATTATTATCCAATGATTAATTCGCTATCAAATGATTTTCACCTTTAATACTTTTACTGTTAAAACAAAGCTTGGAACAAGAATACCGAGTCACATCAAAGGTTATCGAGAAGGAATGAGACAACGGGCAAACTTGCGAAAGAGTTTAAACAATATTCCAAGCAACCCCGACCACATTTGTCTCTCTCACAGCGCGGAGAAGCAGGAATTGCACCTTATCACAAGGGGCCATCTGGAAAAGCCAGCCGGGTTTGATGAGGAGACACACCCACCCCACACACGGCAACCAGGCAAAGAAAGTTTTAAAGAAAATTGCAAAATAATATTAATAATAACAACGTGTTAACCTTACACGACATTCCATTATAGAACCTTACAGAACCAAGGGATATGGATTCCAACAATCAAGAAACGGACCTCTTAAACTCAGGATGATAATTATTTTTCTTTTTAATAATTCCATCATAACAATTCGAACCTCGGTAAAACCGAGAGGTGTCGGGAGGACGCAGTTACAAACACGAGTCTTGGCGAACATGGGACCAAATGGTATTTGAGCAATATAAGTCAAAAGTATAAAGAGGTGCTCCCGGCCACCTTTGTCTTTCCCTGCAGAACGTGATAAAATGCATACGCTCGGAAGAGCATCTTCACTTGGAAATAAATCAAATACTATGAATCACAAGCAGGATCATAACTGTGTATGATAAGATACCAACTGTGATGTGAAATGTTAAACTTAAAAAAAAATCTTAACCATTTCTTTGTGCGTCGGAACGCGTACGGAAAAGGGGGGGGGAACCCGCCCCTCTCTCTGGGTGGAGGGATTAGACAACCAGACGCCACCAAGATGAATCGAGGTGTCTGTTGTCTTGATGTTTATGGCTTGAGGAAAGACCCGAACAGGGCCATGTCATAAATGACACACACACAAACATACACACTGACACCCGAACCCCCCCCCCACCACCGACACACGAACCCCCCCCACCGACATACGATCAGATCAAAGATAGCTCCACCTCGTGAGGGGGAGCCGAGAAGGGGAGAGATTTTTGGCATAAAAAGGAGCCGTTTCAGCATTGAAATCAGCTCATCAGCCCTCGGGGCCAACTCATCAGCCCTCGGGGGCAGCTCAACAGAAGAAGACTCATCTCAACTCAGCTCAACAGAAGAAGACTCATCTCAACTCAACTCAGCAGAAGAAAACTTGACCTGTCGCTCGCGAGCGCAGCGTCAGCTACTACAGCAGCGGAAAGAGCGCGTGCCGGCGTAGCTCATCCAGCAGTGGAGGAAACTGCTGTCAGCGAATCAGCACGGGCGCGTTCGCGCATCTTCAAGGAGAAAGAGCGCGGCCAGCAACGCCAAGCAAGAGCGTGCAGCAGCTCAGCCAGCAGTGGAGAGAAACTGCTATCAGCGAATCAGCACGGGCGCGTTCGCGCGTCTTCAAGGAGAGGAAGCGCGCGCCACCAGCGTGCCATCGGCACCAGCATCAGCACCAGCGCGCCGCTGCGGGCGTGCTTCTAACGCCGTCTCCCAGACGGTCATCTCAGCTACAACAACGCATCTACTCGTTCACCAACGTCCGTCGAGTCCGAACCAACTACTGAAAGAAGAATCAACTGATACGTATGATACACTGCCCCCACTACACACAAACCAGACGTCTGCTTGACGCAAAGAATCGATTCTGAACATTGGCCTACTCTTACACCACTCACACCATTCAACACACACACACGGGTCATTAACAAAGCCTAAAAACCTCAAGCCATTGAACCATCCGTGATTGTGGAAACATCGCAACGACCGAGTGAATAATCCATCGTTTTTAAGAGTGTTCATAATTTTTCTCTGTAATATTGTGCTGGGGCTGTACTTCTAACCGCATAAATTACCAACTGACCCATTAACAAGGATTAATTCTTGGCTCCTCACCACGGAGCGCCGCTCGCGGGGATAGAGAGCTTGTTCAACCGGTTCCCTGTCAGGGGTCTGGCCACAATCAATTAAAAGATTGGCCCGAGATAAGGATCTCAAAAGGAAACATCGCCACCCATTGAGTCGCGTTGAGAAGTTGATTAGGAATACTTGAGTCGTTCGTTAATATTTGTCTTTCTGCATAATCTTGCCGGTATCCACGAATGAAATAACGAATTCAAACGCATATTTGTGCCTCCAAGAATAATACCGGTTGGAGTGCCCTGTCAACGAGTAGCGTTGCATAATAATCAGTCATCCTATTGTTAACAACGTGACAATAATTGCATTAAGGGCCGCGCATGATCAGTGACCGAATGCTGTTTTGTGTGACGATTCAAGTAACGAAGCTTTGTGGCCATCGAGTGGTGTTGATAAGGCAATTAGAAGTATTACAGTCGAACGCTTTAAATTCATAATCGTTATGAATCAGTGAACGAACATCAACGTGGTACTGTGCTGACGATTTCAAGCATAATAACTTCGCATATCAGAATGTATTAAGGATGGGATACGAATCAAAGACCAAGTGCCGTGTTGTGTAACAATTCAAGCATACGAGTTTGCATATTATAAAGTTAAGGTTTGATAGAATAGTTCGCATGTTTTTAATCTCTCTCTCAACAACCGATCGATTGCGTTACGCGTCGGGAATTAACCACAGGTGCCGCTATCGAGGTGAAACAACGCAATCGTGATGGTATCGTGTTAACGCTGTGTTGAAATTCCAAAATCCCGAGATTGAGTTTTTCATATTATCCAAAAATTAAAGTTAGCTAGAAATAAAATTGATTAACGCAGAAGGTTTGTGTGTGATTCTTCCTGAAATTCTGCATAATATTGTTCTGCGTATGAGATCTGAATCCTGGGGACCTATCATAAGCACACTATCACCACATGATCCATAACACACATAATCCGTAATGTTCAATCGAGAGTAATCGTATCCTTATCGATAATACGGAATTGAAGAGCAGAGTCGAATCGTCTCTCTCTCATTCACGCTCACAACGCCTGCGTCACTGCATACGATTAATTGCGTTATTCCAATTCATAACACAATCCTCGTCACCGAGGCTCGACCTGATAATCCATAACGACCTGCATTATCATAACCACGCCCACTCGCATAAATTAATACGATTATCTCTCGAATCAGCATAATTTATGCACATAATTACACTAATTAACATAATTTCGGATACATTATGCAAATTTTAAATTTCATTTAATTTTCATTATTTTCATCAATTTTCATAACACCTATATATACAACAACTGACCATACTTCACCACGCTGGTCAATGTGTACTGACCATACTTCACCACGCTGGTCAATGTGTACTGACCATACTTCACCACGCTGGTCAATGTGTACTGACCATACTTCACCACTCTGGTCAATGTGTACTGACCATACTTCACCACGCTGGTCAATGTGGACTGACCATACTTCACCACGCTGGTCAATGTGTACTGACCATACTTCACCACCCTGGTCAATGTGTACTGACCATACTTCACCACCCTGGTCAATGTGTACTGACCATACTTCACCACCCTGGTCAATGTGTACTGACCATACTTCACCACGCTGGTCAATGTGTACTGACCATACTTCACCACCCTGGTCAATGTGACCTGACCATACTTCACCACTCTGGTCAATGTGTACTGACCATACTTCACCACCCTGGTCAATGTGACCTGACCATACTTCACCACGCTGGTCAATGTGACCTGACCATACTTCACCACTCTGGTCAATGTGTACTGACCATACTTCACCACGCTGGTCAATGTGACCTGACCATACTTCACCACGCTGGTCAATGTGTACTGACCATTATTCACCACGCTGGTCAATGTGTACTGACCATACTTCACCACGCTGGTCAATGTGTACTGACCATACTTCACCACTCTGGTCAATGTGACCTGACCATACTTCACCACGCTGGTCAATGTGACCTGACCATACTTCACCACGCTGGTCAATGTGTACTGACCATACTTCACCACGCTGGTCAATGTGTACTGACCATACTTCACCAAGCTGGTCAATGTGTACTGACCATACTTCACCACGCTGATCAATGTGACCTGACCATACTTCACCACGCTGGTCAATGTGTACTGACCATACTTCACCACGCTGGTCAATGTGTACTGACCATACTTCACCACGCTGGTCAATGTGTACTGACCATACTTCACCACTCTGGTCAATGTGTACTGACCATACTTCACCACGCTGGTCAATGTGGACTGACCATACTTCACCACGCTGGTCAATGTGTACTGACCATACTTCACCACCCTGGTCAATGTGTACTGACCATACTTCACCACCCTGGTCAATGTGTACTGACCATACTTCACCACCCTGGTCAATGTGTACTGACCATACTTCACCACGCTGGTCAATGTGTACTGACCATACTTCACCACCCTGGTCAATGTGACCTGACCATACTTCACCACTCTGGTCAATGTGTACTGACCATACTTCACCACCCTGGTCAATGTGACCTGACCATACTTCACCACGCTGGTCAATGTGACCTGACCATACTTCACCACTCTGGTCAATGTGGACTGACCATACTTCACCACGCTGGTCAATGTGTACTGACCATACTTCACCACCCTGGTCAATGTGTACTGACCATACTTCACCACCCTGGTCAATGTGTACTGACCATACTTCACCACCCTGGTCAATGTGTACTGACCATACTTCACCACCCTGGTCAATGTGTACTGACCATACTTCACCACGCTGGTCAATGTGTACTGACCATACTTCACCACGCTGGTCAATGTGTACTGACCATACTTCACCACCCTGGTCAATGTGACCTGACCATACTTCACCACTCTGGTCAATGTGTACTGACCATACTTCACCACCCTGGTCAATGTGTACTGACCATACTTCACCACGCTGGTCAATGTGTACTGACCATACTTCACCACCCTGGTCAATGTGTACTGACCATACTTCACCACTCTGGTCAATGTGACCTGACCATACTTCACCACGCAGGTCAATGTGACCTGACCATACTTCACCACGCTGGTCAATGTGTACTGACCATACTTCACCACGATGGTCAATGTGTACTGACCATACTTCACCACGCTGGTCAATGTGTACTGACCATACTTCACCACGCTGGTCAATGTGACCTGACCATACTTCACCACGCTGGTCAATGTGTACTGACCATACTTCACCACGCTGGTCAATGTGTACTGACCATACTTCACCACGCTGGTCAATGTGTACTGACCATACTTCACCACTCTGGTCAATGTGACCTGACCATACTTCACCACGCTGGTCAATGTGTACTGACCATACTTCACCACGCTGGTCAATGTGTACTGACCATACTTCACCACTCTGGTCAATGTGTACTGACCATACTTCACCACGCTGGTCAATGTGGACTGACCATACTTCACCACGCTGGTCAATGTGTACTGACCATACTTCACCAACCTGGTCAATGTGTACTGACCATACTTCACCACCCTGGTCAATGTGTACTGACCATACTTCACCACCCTGGTCAATGTGTACTGACCATACTTCACCACCCTGGTCAATGTGACCTGACCATACTTCACCACTCTGGTCAATGTGTACTGACCATACTTCACCACCCTGGTCAATGTGTACTGACCATACTTCACCACCCTGGTCAATGTGTACTGACCATACTTCACCACGCTGGTCAATGTGTACTGACCATACTTCACCACCCTGGTCAATGTGACCTGACCATACTTCACCACTCTGGTCAATGTGTACTGACCATACTTCACCACCCTGGTCAATGTGACCTGACCATACTTCACCACGCTGGTCAATGTGACCTGACCATACTTCACCACTCTGGTCAATGTGGACTGACCATACTTCACCACCCTGGTCAATGTGTACTGACCATACCTCACCACCCTGGTCAATGTGTACTGACCATACTTCACCACCCTGGTCAATGTGTACTGACCATACTTCACCACCCTGGTCAATGTGTACTGACCATACTTCACCACCCTGGTCAATGTGTACTGACCACACTTCACCACTCTGGTCAATGTGTACTGACCATACTTCACCACGCTGGTCAATGTGTACTGACCATACTTCACCACGCTGGTCAATGTGACCTGACCATACTTCACCACGCTGGTCAATGTGTACTGACCATACTTCACCACGCTGGTCAATGTGTACTGACCATTCTTCACCACGCTGGTCAATGTGTACTGACCATACTTCACCACGCTGGTCAATGTGTACTGACCATATTTCACCACGCTGGTCAATGTGTACTGACCATACTTCACCACGCTGGTCAATGTGGACTGACCATACTTCACCACGCTGGTCAATGTGACCTGACCATACTTCACCACGCTGGTCAATGTGTACTGACCATAATTCACCACGCTGGTCAATGTGTACTGACCATACTTCACCACGCTGGTCAATGTGTACTGACCATACTTCACCACTCTGGTCAATGTGACCTGACCATACTTCACCACGCTGGTCAATGTGACCTGACCATACTTCACCACGCTGGTCAATGTGTACTGACCATACTTCACCACGCTGGTCAATGTGTACTGACCATACTTCACCACGCTGGTCAATGTGTACTGACCATACTTCACCACTCTGGTCAATGTGACCTGACCATACTTCACCACGCTGGTCAATGTGACCTGACCATACTTCACCACGCTGGTCAATGTGTACTGACCATACTTCACCACGATGGTCAATGTGTACTGACCATACTTCACCATGCTGGTCAATGTGTACTGACCATACTTCACCACGCTGGTCAATGTGACCTGACCATACTTCACCACGCTGGTCAATGTGTACTGACCATACTTCACCACGCTGGTCAATGTGTACTGACCATACTTCACCACGCTGGTCAATGTGTACTGACCATACTTCACCACTCTGGTCAATGTGACCTGACCATACTTCACCACGCTGGTCAATGTGTACTGACCATACTTCACCACGCTGGTCAATGTGTACTGACCATACTTCACCACTCTGGTCAATGTGGACTGACCATACTTCACCACGCTGGTCAATGTGGACTGACCATACTTCACCACGCTGGTCAATGTGTACTGACCATACTTCACCACCCTGGTCAATGTGTACTGACCATACTTCACCACCCTGGTCAATGTGTACTGACCATACTTCACCACCCTGGTCAATGTGTACTGACCATACTTCACCACCCTGGTCAATGTGACCTGACCATACTTCACCACTCTGGTCAATGTGTACTGACCATACTTCACCACCCTGGTCAATGTGTACTGACCATACTTCACCACCCTGGTCAATGTGTACTGACCATACTTCACCACGCTGGTCAATGTGTACTGACCATACTTCACCACCCTGGTCAATGTGACCTGACCATACTTCACCACTCTGGTCAATGTGTACTGACCATACTTCACCACCCTGGTCAATGTGACCTGACCATACTTCACCACGCTGGTCAATGTGACCTGACCATACTTCACCACTCTGGTCAATGTGGACTGACCATACTTCACCACCCTGGTCAATGTGTACTGACCATACTTCACCACCCTGGTCAATGTGTACTGACCATACTTCACCACCCTGGTCAATGTGTACTGACCATACTTCACCACCCTGGTCAATGTGTACTGACCATACTTCACCACCCTGGTCAATGTGTACTGACCACACTTCACCACTCTGGTCAATGTGTACTGACCATACTTCACCACGCTGGTCAATGTGTACTGACCATACTTCACCACGCTGGTCAATGTGACCTGACCATACTTCACCACGCTGGTCAATGTGTACTGACCATACTTCACCACGCTGGTCAATGTGTACTGACCATACTTCACCACGCTGGTCAATGTGTACTGACCATACTTCACCACGCTGGTCAATGTGGACTGACCATACTTCACCACGCTGGTCAATGTGACCTGACCATACTTCACCACTCTGGTTAATGTGGACTGACCATACTTCACCACGCTGGTCAATGTGGACTGACCATACTTCACCACGCTGGTCAATGTGGACTGACCATACTTCACCACGCTGGTCAATGTGTACTGACCATACTTCACCACGCTGGTCAATGTGTACTGACCATACTTCACCACGCTGGTCAATGTGTACTGACCATACTTCACCACGCTGGTCAATGTGTACTGACCATACTTCACCACGCTGGTCAATGTGTACTGACCATACTTCACCACGCTGGTCAATGTGACCTGACCATACTTCACCACGCTGGTCAATGTGTACTGACCATAATTCACCACGCTGGTCAATGTGTACTGACCATACTTCACCACTCTGGTCAATGTGACCTGACCATACTTCACCACGCTGGTCAATGTGACCTGACCATACTTCACCACGCTGGTCAATGTGTACTGACCATACTTCACCACGCTGGTCAATGTGTACTGACCATACTTCACCAAGCTGGTCAATGTGTACTGACCATACTTCACCACGCTGGTCAATGTGACCTGACCATACTTCACCACGCTGGTCAATGTGTACTGACCATACTTCACCACGCTGGTCAATGTGTACTGACCATACTTCACCACGCTGGTCAATGTGTACTGACCATACTTCACCACTCTGGTCAATGTGACCTGACCATATTTCACCACGCTGGTCAATGTGTACTGACCATACTTCACCACGCTGGTCAATGTGTACTGACCATACTTCACCACGCTGGTCAATGTGACCTGACCATACTTCACCACCCTGGTCAATGTGTACTGACCATACTTCACCACCCTGGTCAATGTGTACTGACCATACTTCACCACCCTGGTCAATGTGTACTGACCATACTTCACCACGCTGGTCAATGTGTACTGACCATACTTCACCACCCTGGTCAATGTGACCTGACCATACTTCACCACTCTGGTCAATGTGTACTGACCATACTTCACCACCCTGGTCAATGTGACCTGACCATACTTCACCACCCTGGTCAATGTGTACTGACCATACTTCACCACCCTGGTCAATGTGTACTGACCATACTTCACCACGCTGGTCAATGTGTATTGACCCTACTTCACCACCCTGGTCAATGTGACCTGACCATACTTCACCACGCTGGTCAATGTGACCTGACCATACTTCACCACGCTGGTCAATGTGTACTGACCATACTTCACCACGCTGGTCAATGTGTACTGACCATACTTCACCAAGCTGGTCAATGTGTACTGACCATACTTCACCACGCTGGTCAATGTGACCTGACCATACTTCACCACGCTGGTCAATGTGTACTGACCATACTTCACCACGCTGGTCAATGTGTACTGACCATACTTCACCACGCTGGTCAATGTGACCTGACCATACTTCACCACCCTGGTCAATGTGTACTGACCATACTTCACCACCCTGGTCAATGTGTACTGACCATACTTCACCACCCTGGTCAATGTGTACTGACCATACTTCACCACGCTGGTCAATGTGTACTGACCATACTTCACCACCCTGGTCAATGTGACCTGACCATACTTCACCACTCTGGTCAATGTGTACTGACCATACTTCACCACCCTGGTCAATGTGACCTGACCATACTTCACCACCCTGGTCAATGTGTACTGACCATACTTCACCACCCTGGTCAATGTGTACTGACCATACTTCACCATGCTGGTCAATGTGTATTGACCCTACTTCACCACCCTGGTCAATGTGACCTGACCATACTTCACCACGCTGGTCAATGTGACCTGACCATACTTCACCACGCTGGTCAATGTGTACTGACCATACTTCACCACGCTGGTCAATGTGTACTGACCATACTTCACCAAGCTGGTCAATGTGTACTGACCATACTTCACCACGCTGGTCAATGTGACCTGACCATACTTCACCACGCTGGTCAATGTGTACTGACCATACTTCACCACGCTGGTCAATGTGTACTGACCATACTTCACCACGCTGGTCAATGTGTACTGACCATACTTCACCACTCTGGTCAATGTGACCTGACCATACTTCACCACGCTGGTCAATGTGTACTGACCATACTTCACCACGCTGGTCAATGTGTACTGACCATACTTCACCACGCTGGTCAATGTGACCTGACTATACTTCACCACCCTAGTCAATGTGTACTGACCATACTTCACCACCCTGGTCAATGTGTACTGACCATACTTCACCACCCTGGTCAATGTGTACTGACCATACTTCACCACGCTGGTCAATGTGTACTGACCATACTTCACCACCCTGGTCAATGTGACCTGACCATACTTCACCACTCTGGTCAATGTGTACTGACCATACTTCACCACCCTGGTCAATGTGACCTGACCATACTTCACCACCCTGGTCAATGTGTACTGACCATACTTCACCACCCTGGTCAATGTGTACTGACCATACTTCACCACGCTGGTCAATGTGTATTGACCCTACTTCACCACCCTGGTCAATGTGACCTGACCATACTTCACCACTCTGGTCAATGTGTACTGACCATACTTCACCACCCTGGTCAATGTGACCTGACCATACTTCACCACGCTGGTCAATGTGACCTGACCATACTTCACCACTCTGGTCAATGTGTACTGACCATACTTCACCACGCTGGTCAATGTGTACTGACCATACTTCACCACCCTGGTCAATGTGTACTGACCATACTTCACCACCCTGGTCAATGTGTACTGACCATACTTCACCACCCTGGTCAATGTGTACTGACCATACTTCACCACCCTGGTTAATGTGTACTGACCATACTTCACCACTCTGGTCAATGTGTACTGACCATACTTCACCACGCTGGTCAATGTGTACTGACCATACTTCACCACGCTGGTCAATGTGTACTGACCATACTTCACCACGCTGGTCAATGTGACCTGACCATACTTCACCACGCTGGTCAATGTGTACTGACCATTATTCACCACGCTGGTCAATGTGACCTGACCATACTTCACCACCCTGGTCAATGTGTACTGACCATACTTCACCACGCTGGTCAATGTGTACTGACCATACTTCACCACCCTGGTCAATGTGACCTGACCATACTTCACCACTCTGGTCAATGTGTACTGACCATACTTCACCACCCTGGTCAATGTGTACTGACCATACTTCACCACCCTGGTCAATGTGACCTGACCATACTTCACCACTCTGGTCAATGTGTACTGACCATACTTCACCACCCTGGTCAATGTGACCTGACCATACTTCACCACGCTGGTCAATGTGACCTGACCATACTTCACCACTCTGGTCAATGTGGACTGACCATACTTCACCACGCTGGTCAATGTGTACTGACCATACTTCACCACGCTGGTCAATGTGGACTGACCATACTTCACCACGCTGGTCAATGTGGACTGACCATACTTCACCACGCTGGTCAATGTGTACTGACCATACTTCACCACGCTGGTCAATGTGTACTGACCATACTTCACCACCCTGGTCAATGTGACCTGACCATACTTCACCACGCTGGTCAATGTGACCTGACCATACTTCACCACTCTGGTCAATGTGGACTGACCATACTTCACCACGCTGGTCAATGTGTACTGACCATACTTCACCACGCTGGTCAATGTGGACTGACCATACTTCACCACGCTGGTCAATGTGGACTGACCATACTTCACCACGCTGGTCAATGTGTACTGACCATACTTCACCACGCTGGTCAATGTGTACTGACCATACTTCACCACGCTGGTCAATGTGACCTGACCATACTTCACCACGCTGGTCAATGTGTACTGACCATACTTCACCACGCTGGTCAATGTGTGATGCCGCCGCCACGGAGCCGATCGGCGGGTGGCCCACCTGCGATCTCGCCGCTCCGAGCGGCGAGGCCGACATTGCCCCCCCCCCCCCACCGGAACACACACGCACGCACTCCCCCCCACCATTAGAGCGCGTGGGGAGACACCCTGGCCGACAGGTTTTCACCCAGAAGCCCTCGTAAAGGGATAATCTTCACGGTTTCCTGCAGCCAGGGAATTGGACGGTCTCCCCCGACGCTAACACCCACCGCGGCGCCGTGACTTTGGTTGTAATTACATGGTCACGACGGGGCTGCCGAGCCACCGCGTGTAGACAGCACACACAACACACACGGGTCAGCAGGCAGGTAGGAGGGCAGAGCCACGAGCGGCGGGAAAGCAGGGTCGCCCTCTGGCTGGAGGGTCGCTGAGCAGGTAAATTTAGATGCGGACGTCGCTGAAAGCAACGGCCCGGGGGATGCTGGGATACAGATGGGCCTACCGATTGGCGGGTGATCCCAGCGAGCTGATTGGCCCGCGAGTCGGCACCAGGTAGCCCCTTTGATGTAGAAAGAATAAAGCGGGTCAGGGCGAAGGAAAAAGGCTCTCTGGCTACTCGAGTCGACCCCAGGTCCGTCAACTCCCGAGTCCAGCCGCGCGAACGTCCGTGGGACGTATCGACGCGCCGCGAGGACCAGACGGCAGTGACGACGAACCGTGAGTAAGAGAGAGAGAGGGAGTTGGGACTTCGCTTAAGAGCAAAACAGGAGAGGGTAAAGGGGAGGACAGGTAGAGTGTAGTGCCGACTATCGAGAGATAGATTGGTCCTGCCCCGCTGATCCCGACTGACTCGGTTAAATAAGGGCTCGCCGGCGCGGTGGAATAAATCGTCGGCGGTTACATAACGGACTGGTGTGGTTTTTGCGGAAGCGTGGGTGCGCTTACTGTCGCGGTGGTCGTTACATAACAGACTGGTGTGGTTTTTTGCGCGGGTGTGGAAAGAGAGTGGAAGCGTGGGTGAGCTTGCTGTTTGCGGCGGTCGCCGCGTGTGTGGAGCGGCGCCGCGTGGAGTGTGTGCGCTACCAACCGTCGGCTGGGGACTCCCACGTTGCGAGCGGATACCCATCTCGCACGCATGCCCATCGCATAGCCCTTTAAACCCGTTTAATCCAATCCCCCCAATCGTCGGAGTGAGCACGAATGACGTCGCTTACCCTCCGACCTTTAACCCCCCTGTTACCCGCGTGTGATTGGTGCGTGGGACTGCGCGGGCGGGGAGCGTCGCGTTTGGGTGCCGGCGAAGCGCTAGCGGGTCCCAGGGAGGTCGAGTGGGATGCCCCACCGGCAGGAGACCCGGACTCGGGGGGGGACGGCACAGGGGGGGGAACAGGAGCGCGACGACCTTTCCCCGCCCGGGGAGGAGTGCGGCGGCGGCAGCTCCCACACTAGTGGAGAGTCTGGGAGCGTCGGGACTTCGCGGACAGGGTCGCAGGCAGGGGAGGTCCCGGGGGCCGGCGACCCTAACAACTGTCAGTACACTCACCATACTTAATAACCAGGCTACAGTCTACATTATAGACTGTCAGTACACTCACCATACTTAATAACCATTACTACAGTCTACATTATAGACTGTCAGTAGACTCACCATACTCAATAACCATTACTACAGTCTACATTATAGACTGTCAGTACACTCACCATACTTAATAACCATTACTACAGTCTACATTATAGACTGTCAGTACACTCACCATACTTAATAACCATTACTACAGTCTACATTATAGACTGTCAGTACACTCACCATACTTAATAACCATTACTACAGTCTACATTATAGACTGCCAGTACACTCACCATACTTAATAACCATTACTACAGTCTACATTATAGACTGTCAGTACACTCACTCAGCTTAATAACCATTACTACAGTCTACATTATAGACTGCCAGTACACTCACCATACTTAATAACCATTACTACAGTCTACATTATAGACTGCCAGTACACTCACCATACTTAATAACCATTACTACAGTCTACATTATAGACTGTCAGTACACTCACCATACTTAATAACCATTACTACAGTCTACATTATAGACTGCCAGTACACTCACCATACTTAATAACCATTACTACAGTCTACATTATAGACTGTCAGTACACTCACTCAGCTTAATAACCATTACTACAGTCTACATTATAGACTGCCAGTACACTCACCATACTTAATAACCATTACTACAGTCTACATTATAGACTGCCAGTACACTCACCATACTTAATAACCATTACTAGTCTACATTATAGACTGTCAGTAAACTCACCATACTTAATAACCATTACTACAGTCAACATTATAGACTGTCAGTAAACTCACCATACTTAATAACCATTACTACAGTCAACATTATAGACTGTCAGTACACTCACCATACTTAATAACCAGGCTACAGTCTACATTATAGACTGTCAGTACACTCACCATACTTAATAACCATTACTACAGTCTACATTATAGACTGCCAGTACACTCACCATACTTAATAACCATTACTAGTCTACATTATAGACTGTCAGTAAACTCACCATACTTAATAACCATTACTACAGTCAACATTATAGACTGTCAGTAAACTCACCATACTTAATAACCATTACTACAGTCAACATTATAGACTGTCAGTACACTCACCATACTTAATAACCAGGCTACAGTCTACATTATAGACTGTCAGTACACTCACCATACTTAATAACCAGGCTACAGTCTACATTATAGACTGTCAGTACACTCACTCAGGTTAATAACCATTACTACAGTATACATTATAGACTGTCAGTACACTCACTCAGGTTATTAACCATTACTACAGTCTACATTATAGACTGTCAGTACACTCACTCAGCTTAATAACCATTACTACAGTCTACATTATAGACTGCCAGTACACTCACCATACTTAATAACCATTACTACAGTCAACATTATAGACTGTCAGTAAACTCACCATACTTAATAACCATTACTACAGTCAACATTATAGACTGTCAGTACACTCACCATACTTAATAACCAGGCTACAGTCTACATTATAGACTGTAGTACACTCACCATACTTAATAACCATTACTACAGTCTACATTATAGACTGTCAGTACACTCACCAAACTTAATAACCATTACTACAGTCTACATTATAGACTGTCAGTACACTCACCAAACTTAATAACCATTACTACAGTCTACATTATAGACTGTCAGCACACTCACTATACTTAATAACCATTACTACAGTCTACATTATAGACTGTCAGTACACTCACCATACTTAATAACCATTACTACAGTCTACATTATAGACTGTCAGTACACTCACCATACTTAATAACCATTACTACAGTCTACATTATAGACTGTCAGTACACTCACCATACTTAATAACCATTACTACAGTCTACATTATAGACTGTCAGTACACTCACCATACTTAATAACCATTACTACAGTCTACATTATAGACTGTCAGTACACTCACCATACTTAATAACCATTACTACAGTCTACATTATAGACTGTCAGTACACTCACCATACTTAATAACCATTACTACAGTCTACATTATAGACTGTCAGTACACTCACTCAGGTTAATAACCATTACTACAGTCTACATTATAGACTGTCAGTACACTCACCATACTTAATAACCATTACTACAGTCTACATTATAGACTGTCAGTACACTCACCATACTTAATAACCATTACCACAGTCTACATTATAGACTGTCAGTACACTCACCATACTTAATAACCATTACTACAGTCTACATTATAGACTGTCAGTACACTCACCATACTTAATAACCATTACTACAGTCTACATTATAGACTGTCAGTACACTCACCATACTTAATAACCATTACTACAGTCTACATTATAGACTGTCAGTACACTCACCATACTTAATAACCATTACTACAGTCTACATTATAGACTGTCAGTACACTCACCATACTTAATAACCATTACTACAGTCTACATTATAGACTGTCAGTACACTCACTCAGGTTAATAACCATTACTACAGTCTACATTATAGACTGCCAGTACACTCACCATACTTAATAACCATTACTACAGTCTACATTATAGACTGTCAGTAGACTCACCATACTTAATAACCATTACTACAGTCTACATTATAGACTGTCAGTACACTCACCATACTTAATAACCATTACTACAGTCTACATTATAGACTGTCAGTACACTCACCATACTTAATAACCATTACTACAGTCTACATTATAGACTGTCAGTACACTCACTCAGGTTAATAACCATTACTACAGTCTACATTATAGACTGTCAGTACACTCACTCAGCTTAATAACCATTACTACAGTCTACATTATAGACTGCCAGTACACTCACCATACTTAATAACCATTACTACAGTCTACATTATAGACTGTCAGTACACTCACCATACTTAATAACCATTACTACAGTCTACATTATAGACTGTCAGTACACTCACCATACTTAATAACCATTACTACAGTCTACATTATAGACTGTCAGTACACTCACCATACTTAATAACCATTACTACAGTCTACATTATAGACTGTCAGTACACTCACTCAGGTTAATAACCATTACTACAGTCTACATTATAGACTGTCAGTACACTCACTCAGCTTAATAACCATTACTACAGTCTACATTATAGACTGCCAGTACACTCACCATACTTAATAACCATTACTACAGTCTACATTATAGACTGCCAGTACACTCACCATACTTAATAACCATTACTAGTCTACATTATAGACTGTCAGTAAACTCACCATACTTAATAACCATTACTACAGTCAACATTATAGACTGTCAGTAAACTCACCATACTTAATAACCATTACTACAGTCAACATTATAGACTGTCAGTACACTCACCATACTTAATAACCAGGCTACAGTCTACATTATAGACTGTCAGTACACTCACCATACTTAATAACCATTACTACAGTCTACATTATAGACTGCCAGTACACTCACCATACTTAATAACCATTACTAGTCTACATTATAGACTGTCAGTAAACTCACCATACTTAATAACCATTACTACAGTCAACATTATAGACTGTCAGTAAACTCACCATACTTAATAACCATTACTACAGTCAACATTATAGACTGTCAGTACACTCACCATACTTAATAACCAGGCTACAGTCTACATTATAGACTGTCAGTACACTCACCATACTTAATAACCAGGCTACAGTCTACATTATAGACTGTCAGTACACTCACTCAGGTTAATAACCATTACTACAGTATACATTATAGACTGTCAGTACACTCACTCAGGTTATTAACCATTACTACAGTCTACATTATAGACTGTCAGTACACTCACTCAGCTTAATAACCATTACTACAGTCTACATTATAGACTGCCAGTACACTCACCATACTTAATAACCATTACTACAGTCAACATTATAGACTGTCAGTAAACTCACCATACTTAATAACCATTACTACAGTCAACATTATAGACTGTCAGTACACTCACCATACTTAATGACCAGGCTACAGTCTACATTATAGACTGTAGTACACTCACCAAACTTAATAACCATTACTACAGTCTACATTATAGACTGTCAGCACACTCACTATACTTAATAACCATTACTACAGTCTACATTATAGACTGTCAGTACACTCACCATACTTAATAACCATTACTACAGTCTACATTATAGACTGTCAGTACACTCACCATACTTAATAACCATTACTACAGTCTACATTATAGACTGTCAGTACACTCACCAAACTTAATAACCATTACTACAGTCTACATTATAGACTGTCAGTACACTCACCAAACTTAATAACCATTACTACAGTCTACATTATAGACTGTCAGCACACTCACTATACTTAATAACCATTACTACAGTCTACATTATAGACTGTCAGTACACTCACCATACTTAATAACCATTACTACAGTCTACATTATAGACTGTCAGTACACTCACCATACTTAATAACCATTACTACAGTCTACATTATAGACTGTCAGTACACTCACCATACTTAATAACCATTACTACAGTCTACATTATAGACTGTCAGTACACTCACCATACTTAATAACCATTACTACAGTCTACATTATAGACTGTCAGTACACTCACTCAGGTTAATAACCATTACTACAGTCTACATTATAGACTGTCAGTACACTCACCATACTTAATAACCATTACTACAGTCTACATTATAGACTGTCAGTACACTCACCATACTTAATAACCATTACTACAGTCTACATTATAGACTGTCAGTACACTCACCATACTTAATAACCATTACTACAGTCTACATTATAGACTGTCAGTACACTCACTCAGGTTAATAACCATTACTACAGTCTACATTATAGACTGCCAGTACACTCACCATACTTAATAACCATTACTACAGTCTACATTATAGACTGTCAGTAGACTCACCATACTTAATAACCATTACTACAGTCTACATTATAGACTGTCAGTACACTCACCATACTTAATAACCAGGCTACAGTCTACATTATAGACTGTCAGTACACTCACCATACTTAATAACCAGGCTACAGTCTACATTATAGACTGTCAGTACACTCACTCAGGTTAATAACCATTACTACAGTATACATTATAGACTGTCAGTACACTCACTCAGGTTATTAACCATTACTACAGTCTACATTATAGACTGTCAGTACACTCACTCAGCTTAATAACCATTACTACAGTCTACATTATAGACTGCCAGTACACTCACCATACTTAATAACCATTACTACAGTCAACATTATAGACTGTCAGTACACTCACCATACTTAATAACCAGGCTACAGTCTACATTATAGACTGTAGTACACTCACCATACTTAATAACCATTACTACAGTCTACATTATAGACTGTCAGTACACTCACCATACTTAATAACCAGGCTACAGTCTACATTATAGACTGTAGTACACTCACCATACTTAATAACCATTACTACAGTCTACATTATAGACTGTCAGTACACTCACCAAACTTAATAACCATTACTACAGTCTACATTATAGACTGTCAGTACACTCACCAAACTTAATAACCATTACTACAGTCTACATTATAGACTGTCAGCACACTCACTATACTTAATAACCATTACTACAGTCTACATTATAGACTGTCAGTACACTCACCATACTTAATAACCATTACTACAGTCTACATTATAGACTGTCAGTACACTCACCATACTTAATAACCATTACTACAGTCTACATTATAGACTGTCAGTACACTCACCATACTTAATAACCATTACTACAGTCTACATTATAGACTGTCAGTACACTCACCATACTTAATAACCATTACTACAGTCTACATTATAGACTGTCAGTACACTCACCATACTTAATAACCATTACTACAGTCTACATTATAGACTGTCAGTACACTCACCATACTTAATAACCATTACTACAGTCTACATTATAGACTGTCAGTACACTCACTCAGGTTAATAACCATTACTACAGTCTACATTATAGACTGTCAGTACACTCACCATACTTAATAACCATTACTACAGTCTACATTATAGACTGTCAGTACACTCACCATACTTAATAACCATTACCACAGTCTACATTATAGACTGTCAGTACACTCACCATACTTAATAACCATTACTACAGTCTACATTATAGACTGTCAGTACACTCACTCAGGTTAATAACCATTACTACAGTCTACATTATAGACTGTCAGTACACTCACCATACTTAATAACCATTACTACAGTCTACATTATAGACTGCCAGTACACTCACCATACTTAATAACCATTACTACAGTCTACATTATAGACTGCCAGTACACTCACCATACTTAATAACCATTACTAGTCTACATTATAGACTGTCAGTAAACTCACCATACTTAATAACCATTACTACAGTCAACATTATAGACTGTCAGTAAACTCACCATACTTAATAACCATTACTACAGTCAACATTATAGACTGTCAGTACACTCACCATACTTAATAACCAGGCTACAGTCTACATTATAGACTGTCAGTACACTCACCATACTTAATAACCATTACTACAGTCTACATTATAGACTGCCAGTACACTCACCATACTTAATAACCATTACTAGTCTACATTATAGACTGTCAGTAAACTCACCATACTTAATAACCATTACTACAGTCAACATTATAGACTGTCAGTAAACTCACCATACTTAATAACCATTACTACAGTCAACATTATAGACTGTCAGTACACTCACCATACTTAATAACCAGGCTACAGTCTACATTATAGACTGTCAGTACACTCACCATACTTAATAACCAGGCTACAGTCTACATTATAGACTGTCAGTACACTCACTCAGGTTAATAACCATTACTACAGTATACATTATAGACTGTCAGTACACTCACTCAGGTTATTAACCATTACTACAGTCTACATTATAGACTGTCAGTACACTCACTCAGCTTAATAACCATTACTACAGTCTACATTATAGACTGCCAGTACACTCACCATACTTAATAACCATTACTACAGTCAACATTATAGACTGTCAGTAAACTCACCATACTTAATAACCATTACTACAGTCAACATTATAGACTGTCAGTACACTCACCATACTTAATGACCAGGCTACAGTCTACATTATAGACTGTAGTACACTCACCAAACTTAATAACCATTACTACAGTCTACATTATAGACTGTCAGCACACTCACTATACTTAATAACCATTACTACAGTCTACATTATAGACTGTCAGTACACTCACCATACTTAATAACCATTACTACAGTCTACATTATAGACTGTCAGTACACTCACCATACTTAATAACCATTACTACAGTCTACATTATAGACTGTCAGTACACTCACCAAACTTAATAACCATTACTACAGTCTACATTATAGACTGTCAGTACACTCACCAAACTTAATAACCATTACTACAGTCTACATTATAGACTGTCAGCACACTCACTATACTTAATAACCATTACTACAGTCTACATTATAGACTGTCAGTACACTCACCATACTTAATAACCATTACTACAGTCTACATTATAGACTGTCAGTACACTCACCATACTTAATAACCATTACTACAGTCTACATTATAGACTGTCAGTACACTCACCATACTTAATAACCATTACTACAGTCTACATTATAGACTGTCAGTACACTCACCATACTTAATAACCATTACTACAGTCTACATTATAGACTGTCAGTACACTCACTCAGGTTAATAACCATTACTACAGTCTACATTATAGACTGTCAGTACACTCACCATACTTAATAACCATTACTACAGTCTACATTATAGACTGTCAGTACACTCACCATACTTAATAACCATTACTACAGTCTACATTATAGACTGTCAGTACACTCACCATACTTAATAACCATTACTACAGTCTACATTATAGACTGTCAGTACACTCACTCAGGTTAATAACCATTACTACAGTCTACATTATAGACTGCCAGTACACTCACCATACTTAATAACCATTACTACAGTCTACATTATAGACTGTCAGTAGACTCACCATACTTAATAACCATTACTACAGTCTACATTATAGACTGTCAGTACACTCACCATACTTAATAACCAGGCTACAGTCTACATTATAGACTGTCAGTACACTCACCATACTTAATAACCAGGCTACAGTCTACATTATAGACTGTCAGTACACTCACTCAGGTTAATAACCATTACTACAGTATACATTATAGACTGTCAGTACACTCACTCAGGTTATTAACCATTACTACAGTCTACATTATAGACTGTCAGTACACTCACTCAGCTTAATAACCATTACTACAGTCTACATTATAGACTGCCAGTACACTCACCATACTTAATAACCATTACTACAGTCAACATTATAGACTGTCAGTACACTCACCATACTTAATAACCAGGCTACAGTCTACATTATAGACTGTAGTACACTCACCATACTTAATAACCATTACTACAGTCTACATTATAGACTGTCAGTACACTCACCATACTTAATAACCAGGCTACAGTCTACATTATAGACTGTAGTACACTCACCATACTTAATAACCATTACTACAGTCTACATTATAGACTGTCAGTACACTCACCAAACTTAATAACCATTACTACAGTCTACATTATAGACTGTCAGTACACTCACCAAACTTAATAACCATTACTACAGTCTACATTATAGACTGTCAGCACACTCACTATACTTAATAACCATTACTACAGTCTACATTATAGACTGTCAGTACACTCACCATACTTAATAACCATTACTACAGTCTACATTATAGACTGTCAGTACACTCACCATACTTAATAACCATTACTACAGTCTACATTATAGACTGTCAGTACACTCACCATACTTAATAACCATTACTACAGTCTACATTATAGACTGTCAGTACACTCACCATACTTAATAACCATTACTACAGTCTACATTATAGACTGTCAGTACACTCACCATACTTAATAACCATTACTACAGTCTACATTATAGACTGTCAGTACACTCACCATACTTAATAACCATTACTACAGTCTACATTATAGACTGTCAGTACACTCACTCAGGTTAATAACCATTACTACAGTCTACATTATAGACTGTCAGTACACTCACCATACTTAATAACCATTACTACAGTCTACATTATAGACTGTCAGTACACTCACCATACTTAATAACCATTACCACAGTCTACATTATAGACTGTCAGTACACTCACCATACTTAATAACCATTACTACAGTCTACATTATAGACTGTCAGTACACTCACTCAGGTTAATAACCATTACTACAGTCTACATTATAGACTGTCAGTACACTCACCATACTTAATAACCATTACTACAGTCTACATTATAGACTGTCAGTACACTCACCATACTTAATAACCATTACTACAGTCTACATTATAGACTGTCAGTACACTCACCATACTTAATAACCATTACTACAGTCTACATTATAGACTGTCAGTACACTCACTCAGGTTAATAACCATTACTACAGTCTACATTATAGACTGCCAGTACACTCACCATACTTAATAACCATTACTACAGTCTACATTATAGACTGTCAGTAGACTCACCATACTTAATAACCATTACTACAGTCTACATTATAGACTGTCAGTACACTCACCATACTTAATAACCATTACTACAGTCTACATTATAGACTGTCAGTACACTCACCATACTTAATAACCATTACTACAGTCTACATTATAGACTGCCAGTACACTCACCATACTTAATAACCATTACTAGTCTACATTATAGACTGTCAGTAAACTCACCATACTTAATAACCATTACTACAGTCAACATTATAGACTGTCAGTAAACTCACCATACTTAATAACCATTACTACAGTCAACATTATAGACTGTCAGTACACTCACCATACTTAATAACCAGGCTACAGTCTACATTATAGACTGTCAGCACACTCACCATACTTAATAACCAGGCTACAGTCTACATTATAGACTGTCAGTACACTCACTCAGGTTAATAACCATTACTACAGTATACATTATAGACTGTCAGTACACTCACTCAGGTTATTAACCATTACTACAGTCTACATTATAGACTGTCAGTACACTCACTCAGCTTAATAACCATTACTACAGTCTACATTATAGACTGCCAGTACACTCACCATACTTAATAACCATTACTACAGTCAACATTATAGACTGTCAGTAAACTCACCATACTTAATAACCATTACTACAGTCAACATTATAGACTGTCAGTACACTCACCATACTTAATAACCATTACTACAGTCTACATTATAGACTGTCAGTACACTCACCATACTTAATAACCATTACTACAGTCTACATTATAGACTGTCAGTACACTCACCATACTTAATAACCATTACTACAGTCTACATTATAGACTGTCAGTACACTCACCATACTTAATAACCATTACTACAGTCTACATTATAGACTGTCAGTACACTCACCATACTTAATAACCATTACTACAGTCTACATTATAGACTGTCAGTACACTCACCATACTTAATAACCATTACTACAGTCTACATTATAGACTGTCAGTACACTCACCATACTTAATAACCATTACTACAGTCTACATTATAGACTGTCAGTACACTCACTCAGGTTAATAACCATTACTACAGTCTACATTATAGACTGTCAGTACACTCACCATACTTAATAACCATTACTACAGTCTACATTATAGACTGTCAGTACACTCACCATACTTAATAACCATTACCACAGTCTACATTATAGACTGTCAGTACACTCACCATACTTAATAACCATTACTACAGTCTACATTATAGACTGTCAGTACACTCACTCAGGTTAATAACCATTACTACAGTCTACATTATAGACTGTCAGTACACTCACCATACTTAATAACCATTACTACAGTCTACATTATAGACTGTCAGTACACTCACCATACTTAATAACCATTACTACAGTCTACATTATAGACTGTCAGTACACTCACCATACTTAATAACCATTACTACAGTCTACATTATAGACTGTCAGTACACTCACTCAGGTTAATAACCATTACTACAGTCTACATTATAGACTGCCAGTACACTCACCATACTTAATAACCATTACTACAGTCTACATTATAGACTGTCAGTAGACTCACCATACTTAATAACCATTACTACAGTCTACATTATAGACTGTCAGTACACTCACCATACTTAATAACCATTACTACAGTCTACATTATAGACTGTCAGTACACTCACCATACTTAATAACCATTACTACAGTCTACATTATAGACTGTCAGTACACTCACTCAGGTTAATAACCATTACTACAGTCTACATTATAGACTGTCAGTACACTCACTCAGCTTAATAACCATTACTACAGTCTACATTATAGACTGCCAGTACACTCACCATACTTAATAACCATTACTACAGTCTACATTATAGACTGTCAGTACACTCACCATACTTAATAACCATTACTACAGTCTACATTATAGACTGTCAGTACACTCACCATACTTAATAACCATTACTACAGTCTACATTATAGACTGTCAGTACACTCACCATACTTAATAACCATTACTACAGTCTACATTATAGACTGTCAGTACACTCACTCAGGTTAATAACCATTACTACAGTCTACATTATAGACTGTCAGTACACTCACTCAGCTTAATAACCATTACTACAGTCTACATTATAGACTGCCAGTACACTCACCATACTTAATAACCATTACTACAGTCTACATTATAGACTGCCAGTACACTCACCATACTTAATAACCATTACTAGTCTACATTATAGACTGTCAGTAAACTCACCATACTTAATAACCATTACTACAGTCAACATTATAGACTGTCAGTAAACTCACCATACTTAATAACCATTACTACAGTCAACATTATAGACTGTCAGTACACTCACCATACTTAATAACCAGGCTACAGTCTACATTATAGACTGTCAGTACACTCACCATACTTAATAACCATTACTACAGTCTACATTATAGACTGCCAGTACACTCACCATACTTAATAACCATTACTAGTCTACATTATAGACTGTCAGTAAACTCACCATACTTAATAACCATTACTACAGTCAACATTATAGACTGTCAGTAAACTCACCATACTTAATAACCATTACTACAGTCAACATTATAGACTGTCAGTACACTCACCATACTTAATAACCAGGCTACAGTCTACATTATAGACTGTCAGTACACTCACCATACTTAATAACCAGGCTACAGTCTACATTATAGACTGTCAGTACACTCACTCAGGTTAATAACCATTACTACAGTATACATTATAGACTGTCAGTACACTCACTCAGGTTATTAACCATTACTACAGTCTACATTATAGACTGTCAGTACACTCACTCAGCTTAATAACCATTACTACAGTCTACATTATAGACTGCCAGTACACTCACCATACTTAATAACCATTACTACAGTCAACATTATAGACTGCCAGTAAACTCACCATACTTAATAACCATTACTACAGTCAACATTATAGACTGTCAGTACACTCACCATACTTAATAACCAGGCTACAGTCTACATTATAGACTGTAGTACACTCACCATACTTAATAACCATTACTACAGTCTACATTATAGACTGTCAGTACACTCACCAAACTTAATAACCATTACTACAGTCTACATTATAGACTGTCAGTACACTCACCAAACTTAATAACCATTACTACAGTCTACATTATAGACTGTCAGCACACTCACTATACTTAATAACCATTACTACAGTCTACATTATAGACTGTCAGTACACTCACCATACTTAATAACCATTACTACAGTCTACATTATAGACTGTCAGTACACTCACCATACTTAATAACCATTACTACAGTCTACATTATAGACTGTCAGTACACTCACCATACTTAATAACCATTACTACAGTCTACACTATAGACTGTCAGTACACTCACCAAACTTAATAACCATTACTACAGTCTACATTATAGACTGTCAGTACACTCACCAAACTTAATAACCATTACTACAGTCTACATTATAGACTGTCAGCACACTCACTATACTTAATAACCATTACTACAGTCTACATTATAGACTGTCAGTACACTCACCATACTTAATAACCATTACTACAGTCTACATTATAGACTGTCAGTACACTCACCATACTTAATAACCATTACTACAGTCTACATTATAGACTGTCAGTACACTCACCATACTTAATAACCATTACTACAGTCTACATTATAGACTGTCAGTACACTCACCATACTTAATAACCATTACTACAGTCTACATTATAGACTGTCAGTACACTCACTCAGGTTAATAACCATTACTACAGTCTACATTATAGACTGTCAGTACACTCACCATACTTAATAACCATTACTACAGTCTACATTATAGACTGTCAGTACACTCACCATACTTAATAACCATTACTACAGTCTACATTATAGACTGTCAGTACACTCACCATACTTAATAACCATTACTACAGTCTACATTATAGACTGTCAGTACACTCACTCAGGTTAATAACCATTACTACAGTCTACATTATAGACTGCCAGTACACTCACCATACTTAATAACCATTACTACAGTCTACATTATAGACTGTCAGTAGACTCACCATACTTAATAACCATTACTACAGTCTACATTATAGACTGTCAGTACACTCACCATACTTAATAACCAGGCTACAGTCTACATTATAGACTGTCAGTACACTCACCATACTTAATAACCAGGCTACAGTCTACATTATAGACTGTCAGTACACTCACTCAGGTTAATAACCATTACTACAGTATACATTATAGACTGTCAGTACACTCACTCAGGTTATTAACCATTACTACAGTCTACATTATAGACTGTCAGTACACTCACTCAGCTTAATAACCATTACTACAGTCTACATTATAGACTGCCAGTACACTCACCATACTTAATAACCATTACTACAGTCAACATTATAGACTGTCAGTAAACTCACCATACTTAATAACCATTACTACAGTCAACATTATAGACTGTCAGTACACTCACCATACTTAATAACCAGGCTACAGTCTACATTATAGACTGTAGTACACTCACCATACTTAATAACCATTACTACAGTCTACATTATAGACTGTCAGTACACTCACCAAACTTAATAACCATTACTACAGTCTACATTATAGACTGTCAGTACACTCACCAAACTTAATAACCATTACTACAGTCTACATTATAGACTGTCAGCACACTCACTATACTTAATAACCATTACTACAGTCTACATTATAGACTGTCAGTACACTCACCATACTTAATAACCATTACTACAGTCTACATTATAGACTGTCAGTACACTCACCATACTTAATAACCATTACTACAGTCTACATTATAGACTGTCAGTACACTCACCATACTTAATAACCATTACTACAGTCTACATTATAGACTGTCAGTACACTCACCAAACTTAATAACCATTACTACAGTCTACATTATAGACTGTCAGCACACTCACTATACTTAATAACCATTACTACAGTCTACATTATAGACTGTCAGTACACTCACCATACTTAATAACCATTACTACAGTCTACATTATAGACTGTCAGTACACTCACCATACTTAATAACCATTACTACAGTCTACATTATAGACTGTCAGTACACTCACTCAGGTTAATAACCATTACTACAGTCTACATTATAGACTGCCAGTACACTCACCATACTTAATAACCATTACTACAGTCTACATTATAGACTGTCAGTAGACTCACCATACTTAATAACCATTACTACAGTCTACATTATAGACTGTCAGTACACTCACCATACTTAATAACCATTACTACAGTCTACATTATAGACTGTCAGTACACTCACCATACTTAATAACCATTACTACAGTCTACATTATAGACTGTCAGTACACTCACCATACTTAATAACCATTACTACAGTCTACATTATAGACTGTCAGTACACTCACTCAGGTTAATAACCATTACTACAGTCTACATTATAGACTGCCAGTACACTCACCATACTTAATAACCATTACTACAGTCTACATTATAGACTGCCAGTACACTCACCATACTTAATAACCATTACTACAGTCTACATTATAGACTGTCAGTACACTCACTCAGGTTAATAACCATTACTACAGTCTACATTATAGACTGTCAGTACACTCACCATACTTAATAACCATTACTACAGTCTACATTATAGACTGTCAGTACACTCACCATACTTAATAACCATTACTACAGTCTACATTATAGACTGTCAGTACACTCACCATACTTAATAACCATTACTACAGTCTACATTATAGACTGTCAGTACACTCACTCAGGTTAATAACCATTACTACAGTCTACATTATAGACTGCCAGTACACTCACCATACTTAATAACCATTACTACAGTCTACATTATAGACTGTCAGTAGACTCACCATACTTAATAACCATTACTACAGTCTACATTATAGACTGTCAGTACACTCACCATACTTAATAACCATTACTACAGTCTACATTATAGACTGTCAGTACACTCACCATACTTAATAACCATTACTACAGTCTACATTATAGACTGTCAGTACACTCACCATACTTAATAACCATTACTACAGTCTACATTATAGACTGTCAGTACACTCACTCAGGTTAATAACCATTACTACAGTCTACATTATAGACTGCCAGTACACTCACCATACTTAATAACCATTACTACAGTCTACATTATAGACTGCCAGTACACTCACCATACTTAATAACCATTACTACAGTCAACATTATAGACTGCCAGAACACTCACCATACTTAATAACCATTACTACAGTCAACATTATAGACTGTCAGTACACTCACCATACTTAATAACCAGGCTACAGTCTACATTATAGACTGTAGTACACTCACCATACTTAATAACCATTACTACAGTCTACATTATAGACTGTCAGTACACTCACCATACTTAATAACCATTACTACAGTCTACATTATAGACTGTCAGTACACTCACCAAACTTAATAACCATTACTACAGTCTACATTATAGACTGTAAGTACACTCACCAAACTTAATAACCATTACTACAGTCTACATTATAGACTGTCAGCACACTCACTATACTTAATAACCATTACTACAGTCTACATTATAGACTGTCAGTACACTCACTCAGGTTAATAACCATTACTACAGTCTACATTATAGACTGCCAGTACACTCACCATACTTAATAACCATTACTACAGTCTACATTATAGACTGTCAGTAGACTCACCATACTTAATAACCATTACTACAGTCTACATTATAGACTGTCAGTACACTCACCATACTTAATAACCATTACTACAGTCTACATTATAGACTGTCAGTACACTCACCATACTTAATAACCATTACTACAGTCTACATTATAGACTGTCAGTACACTCACCATACTTAATAACCATTACTACAGTCTACATTATAGACTGTCAGTACACTCACTCAGGTTAATAACCATTACTACAGTCTACATTATAGACTGCCAGTACACTCACCATACTTAATAACCATTACTACAGTCTACATTATAGACTGCCAGTACACTCACCATACTTAATAACCATTACTACAGTCAACATTATAGACTGCCAGAACACTCACCATACTTAATAACCATTACTACAGTCAACATTATAGACTGTCAGTACACTCACCATACTTAATAACCATTACTACAGTCTACATTATAGACTGTCAGTACACTCACTCAGGTTAATAACCATTACTACAGTCTACATTATAGACTGCCAGTACACTCACCATACTTAATAACCATTACTACAGTCTACATTATAGACTGCCAGTACACTCACCATACTTAATAACCATTACTACAGTCAACATTATAGACTGCCAGAACACTCACCATACTTAATAACCATTACTACAGTCAACATTATAGACTGTCAGTACACTCACCATACTTAATAACCAGGCTACAGTCTACATTATAGACTGTAGTACACTCACCATACTTAATAACCATTACTACAGTCTACATTATAGACTGTCAGTACACTCACCATACTTAATAACCATTACTACAGTCTACATTATAGACTGCCAGTACACTCACCATACTTAATAACCATTACTAGTCTACATTATAGACTGTCAGTAAACTCACCATACTTAATAACCATTACTACAGTCAACATTATAGACTGTCAGTAAACTCACCATACTTAATAACCATTACTACAGTCAACATTATAGACTGTCAGTACACTCACCATACTTAATAACCAGGCTACAGTCTACATTATAGACTGTCAGTACACTCACCATACTTAATAACCAGGCTACAGTCTACATTATAGACTGTCAGTACACTCACTCAGGTTAATAACCATTACTACAGTATACATTATAGACTGTCAGTACACTCACTCAGGTTATTAACCATTACTACAGTCTACATTATAGACTGTCAGTACACTCACTCAGCTTAATAACCATTACTACAGTCTACATTATAGACTGCCAGTACACTCACCATACTTAATAACCATTACTACAGTCAACATTATAGACTGTCAGTAAACTCACCATACTTAATAACCATTACTACAGTCAACATTATAGACTGTCAGTACACTCACCATACTTAATAACCATTACTACAGTCTACATTATAGACTGTCAGTACACTCACCATACTTAATAACCATTACTACAGTCTACATTATAGACTGTCAGTACACTCACCATACTTAATAACCATTACTACAGTCTACATTATAGACTGTCAGTACACTCACCATACTTAATAACCATTACTACAGTCTACATTATAGACTGTCAGTACACTCACCATACTTAATAACCATTACTACAGTCTACATTATAGACTGTCAGTACACTCACCATACTTAATAACCATTACTACAGTCTACATTATAGACTGTCAGTACACTCACCATACTTAATAACCATTACTACAGTCTACATTATAGACTGTCAGTACACTCACTCAGGTTAATAACCATTACTACAGTCTACATTATAGACTGTCAGTACACTCACCATACTTAATAACCATTACTACAGTCTACATTATAGACTGTCAGTACACTCACCATACTTAATAACCATTACCACAGTCTACATTATAGACTGTCAGTACACTCACCATACTTAATAACCATTACTACAGTCTACATTATAGACTGTCAGTACACTCACTCAGGTTAATAACCATTACTACAGTCTACATTATAGACTGTCAGTACACTCACCATACTTAATAACCATTACTACAGTCTACATTATAGACTGTCAGTACACTCACCATACTTAATAACCATTACTACAGTCTACATTATAGACTGTCAGTACACTCACCATACTTAATAACCATTACTACAGTCTACATTATAGACTGTCAGTACACTCACTCAGGTTAATAACCATTACTACAGTCTACATTATAGACTGCCAGTACACTCACCATACTTAATAACCATTACTACAGTCTACATTATAGACTGTCAGTACACTCACCATACTTAATAACCATTACTACAGTCTACATTATAGACTGTCAGTACACTCACTCAGGTTAATAACCATTACTACAGTCTACATTATAGACTGTCAGTACACTCACCATACTTAATAACCATTACTACAGTCTACATTATAGACTGTCAGTACACTCACTCAGGTTAATAACCATTACTACAGTCTACATTATAGACTGTCAGTACACTCACTCAGCTTAATAACCATTACTACAGTCTACATTATAGACTGCCAGTACACTCACCATACTTAATAACCATTACTACAGTCTACATTATAGACTGTCAGTACACTCACCATACTTAATAACCATTACTACAGTCTACATTATAGACTGTCAGTACACTCACCATACTTAATAACCATTACTACAGTCTACATTATAGACTGTCAGTACACTCACCATACTTAATAACCATTACTACAGTCTACATTATAGACTGTCAGTACACTCACTCAGGTTAATAACCATTACTACAGTCTACATTATAGACTGTCAGTACACTCACTCAGCTTAATAACCATTACTACAGTCTACATTATAGACTGCCAGTACACTCACCATACTTAATAACCATTACTACAGTCTACATTATAGACTGCCAGTACACTCACCATACTTAATAACCATTACTAGTCTACATTATAGACTGTCAGTAAACTCACCATACTTAATAACCATTACTACAGTCAACATTATAGACTGTCAGTAAACTCACCATACTTAATAACCATTACTACAGTCAACATTATAGACTGTCAGTACACTCACCATACTTAATAACCAGGCTACAGTCTACATTATAGACTGTCAGTACACTCACCATACTTAATAACCATTACTACAGTCTACATTATAGACTGTCAGTACACTCACCATACTTAATAACCATTACTACAGTCTACATTATAGACTGTCAGTACACTCACCATACTTAATAACCATTACTACAGTCTACATTATAGACTGTCAGTACACTCACCATACTTAATAACCATTACTACAGTCTACATTATAGACTGTCAGTACACTCACCATACTTAATAACCATTACTACAGTCTACATTATAGACTGTCAGTACACTCACCATACTTAATAACCATTACTACAGTCTACATTATAGACTGTCAGTACACTCACTCAGGTTAATAACCATTACTACAGTCTACATTATAGACTGTCAGTACACTCACCATACTTAATAACCATTACTACAGTCTACATTATAGACTGTCAGTACACTCACCATACTTAATAACCATTACCACAGTCTACATTATAGACTGTCAGTACACTCACCATACTTAATAACCATTACTACAGTCTACATTATAGACTGTCAGTACACTCACTCAGGTTAATAACCATTACTACAGTCTACATTATAGACTGTCAGTACACTCACCATACTTAATAACCATTACTACAGTCTACATTATAGACTGTCAGTACACTCACCATACTTAATAACCATTACTACAGTCTACATTATAGACTGTCAGTACACTCACCATACTTAATAACCATTACTACAGTCTACATTATAGACTGTCAGTACACTCACTCAGGTTAATAACCATTACTACAGTCTACATTATAGACTGCCAGTACACTCACCATACTTAATAACCATTACTACAGTCTACATTATAGACTGTCAGTAGACTCACCATACTTAATAACCATTACTACAGTCTACATTATAGACTGTCAGTACACTCACCATACTTAATAACCATTACTACAGTCTACATTATAGACTGTCAGTACACTCACCATACTTAATAACCATTACTACAGTCTACATTATAGACTGTCAGTACACTCACTCAGGTTAATAACCATTACTACAGTCTACATTATAGACTGTCAGTACACTCACTCAGCTTAATAACCATTACTACAGTCTACATTATAGACTGCCAGTACACTCACCATACTTAATAACCATTACTACAGTCTACATTATAGACTGTCAGTACACTCACCATACTTAATAACCATTACTACAGTCTACATTATAGACTGTCAGTACACTCACCATACTTAATAACCATTACTACAGTCTACATTATAGACTGTCAGTACACTCACCATACTTAATAACCATTACTACAGTCTACATTATAGACTGTCAGTACACTCACTCAGGTTAATAACCATTACTACAGTCTACATTATAGACTGTCAGTACACTCACTCAGCTTAATAACCATTACTACAGTCTACATTATAGACTGCCAGTACACTCACCATACTTAATAACCATTACTACAGTCTACATTATAGACTGCCAGTACACTCACCATACTTAATAACCATTACTAGTCTACATTATAGACTGTCAGTAAACTCACCATACTTAATAACCATTACTACAGTCAACATTATAGACTGTCAGTAAACTCACCATACTTAATAACCATTACTACAGTCAACATTATAGACTGTCAGTACACTCACCATACTTAATAACCAGGCTACAGTCTACATTATAGACTGTCAGTACACTCACCATACTTAATAACCATTACTACAGTCTACATTATAGACTGCCAGTACACTCACCATACTTAATAACCATTACTAGTCTACATTATAGACTGTCAGTAAACTCACCATACTTAATAACCATTACTACAGTCAACATTATAGACTGTCAGTAAACTCACCATACTTAATAACCATTACTACAGTCAACATTATAGACTGTCAGTACACTCACCATACTTAATAACCAGGCTACAGTCTACATTATAGACTGTCAGTACACTCACCATACTTAATAACCAGGCTACAGTCTACATTATAGACTGTCAGTACACTCACTCAGGTTAATAACCATTACTACAGTATACATTATAGACTGTCAGTACACTCACTCAGGTTATTAACCATTACTACAGTCTACATTATAGACTGTCAGTACACTCACTCAGCTTAATAACCATTACTACAGTCTACATTATAGACTGCCAGTACACTCACCATACTTAATAACCATTACTACAGTCAACATTATAGACTGTCAGTAAACTCACCATACTTAATAACCATTACTACAGTCAACATTATAGACTGTCAGTACACTCACCATACTTAATAACCATTACTACAGTCTACATTATAGACTGTCAGTACACTCACCATACTTAATAACCATTACTACAGTCTACATTATAGACTGTCAGTACACTCACCATACTTAATAACCATTACTACAGTCTACATTATAGACTGTCAGTACACTCACCATACTTAATAACCATTACTACAGTCTACATTATAGACTGTCAGTACACTCACCATACTTAATAACCATTACTACAGTCTACATTATAGACTGTCAGTACACTCACCATACTTAATAACCATTACTACAGTCTACATTATAGACTGTCAGTACACTCACCATACTTAATAACCATTACTACAGTCTACATTATAGACTGTCAGTACACTCACTCAGGTTAATAACCATTACTACAGTCTACATTATAGACTGTCAGTACACTCACCATACTTAATAACCATTACTACAGTCTACATTATAGACTGTCAGTACACTCACCATACTTAATAACCATTACCACAGTCTACATTATAGACTGTCAGTACACTCACCATACTTAATAACCATTACTACAGTCTACATTATAGACTGTCAGTACACTCACTCAGGTTAATAACCATTACTACAGTCTACATTATAGACTGTCAGTACACTCACTCAGGTTAATAACCATTACTACAGTCTACATTATAGACTGTCAGTACACTCACCATACTTAATAACCATTACTACAGTCTACATTATAGACTGTCAGTACACTCACCATACTTAATAACCATTACTACAGTCTACATTATAGACTGTCAGTACACTCACCATACTTAATAACCATTACTACAGTCTACATTATAGACTGTCAGTACACTCACTCAGGTTAATAACCATTACTACAGTCTACATTATAGACTGCCAGTACACTCACCATACTTAATAACCATTACTACAGTCTACATTATAGACTGTCAGTAGACTCACCATACTTAATAACCATTACTACAGTCTACATTATAGACTGTCAGTACACTCACCATACTTAATAACCATTACTACAGTCTACATTATAGACTGTCAGTACACTCACCATACTTAATAACCATTACTACAGTCTACATTATAGACTGTCAGTACACTCACTCAGGTTAATAACCATTACTACAGTCTACATTATAGACTGTCAGTACACTCACTCAGCTTAATAACCATTACTACAGTCTACATTATAGACTGCCAGTACACTCACCATACTTAATAACCATTACTACAGTCTACATTATAGACTGTCAGTACACTCACCATACTTAATAACCATTACTACAGTCTACATTATAGACTGTCAGTACACTCACCATACTTAATAACCATTACTACAGTCTACATTATAGACTGTCAGTACACTCACCATACTTAATAACCATTACTACAGTCTACATTATAGACTGTCAGTACACTCACTCAGGTTAATAACCATTACTACAGTCTACATTATAGACTGTCAGTACACTCACTCAGCTTAATAACCATTACTACAGTCTACATTATAGACTGCCAGTACACTCACCATACTTAATAACCATTACTACAGTCTACATTATAGACTGCCAGTACACTCACCATACTTAATAACCATTACTAGTCTACATTATAGACTGTCAGTAAACTCACCATACTTAATAACCATTACTACAGTCAACATTATAGACTGTCAGTAAACTCACCATACTTAATAACCATTACTACAGTCAACATTATAGACTGTCAGTACACTCACCATACTTAATAACCATTACTACAGTCTACATTATAGACTGTCAGTACACTCACCATACTTAATAACCATTACTACAGTCTACATTATAGACTGCCAGTACACTCACCATACTTAATAACCATTACTAGTCTACATTATAGACTGTCAGTAAACTCACCATACTTAATAACCATTACTACAGTCAACATTATAGACTGTCAGTAAACTCACCATACTTAATAACCATTACTACAGTCAACATTATAGACTGTCAGTACACTCACCATACTTAATAACCAGGCTACAGTCTACATTATAGACTGTCAGTACACTCACCATACTTAATAACCAGGCTACAGTCTACATTATAGACTGTCAGTACACTCACTCAGGTTAATAACCATTACTACAGTATACATTATAGACTGTCAGTACACTCACTCAGGTTATTAACCATTACTACAGTCTACATTATAGACTGTCAGTACACTCACTCAGCTTAATAACCATTACTACAGTCTACATTATAGACTGCCAGTACACTCACCATACTTAATAACCATTACTACAGTCAACATTATAGACTGTCAGTAAACTCACCATACTTAATAACCATTACTACAGTCAACATTATAGACTGTCAGTACACTCACCATACTTAATAACCATTACTACAGTCTACATTATAGACTGTCAGTACACTCACCATACTTAATAACCATTACTACAGTCTACATTATAGACTGTCAGTACACTCACCATACTTAATAACCATTACTACAGTCTACATTATAGACTGTCAGTACACTCACCATACTTAATAACCATTACTACAGTCTACATTATAGACTGTCAGTACACTCACCATACTTAATAACCATTACTAGTCTACATTATAGACTGTCAGTAAACTCACCATACTTAATAACCATTACTACAGTCAACATTATAGACTGTCAGTAAACTCACCATACTTAATAACCATTACTACAGTCAACATTATAGACTGTCAGTACACTCACCATACTTAATAACCAGGCTACAGTCTACATTATAGACTGTCAGTACACTCACCATACTTAATAACCAGGCTACAGTCTACATTATAGACTGTCAGTACACTCACTCAGGTTAATAACCATTACTACAGTATACATTATAGACTGTCAGTACACTCACTCAGGTTATTAACCATTACTACAGTCTACATTATAGACTGTCAGTACACTCACTCAGCTTAATAACCATTACTACAGTCTACATTATAGACTGCCAGTACACTCACCATACTTAATAACCATTACTACAGTCAACATTATAGACTGTCAGTAAACTCACCATACTTAATAACCATTACTACAGTCAACATTATAGACTGTCAGTACACTCACCATACTTAATAACCAGGCTACAGTCTACATTATAGACTGTCAGTACACTCACCATACTTAATAACCATTACTACAGTCTACATTATAGACTGCCAGTACACTCACCATACTTAATAACCATTACTAGTCTACATTATAGACTGTCAGTAAACTCACCATACTTAATAACCATTACTACAGTCAACATTATAGACTGTCAGTAAACTCACCATACTTAATAACCATTACTACAGTCAACATTATAGACTGTCAGTACACTCACCATACTTAATAACCAGGCTACAGTCTACATTATAGACTGTCAGTACACTCACCATACTTAATAACCAGGCTACAGTCTACATTATAGACTGTCAGTACACTCACTCAGGTTAATAACCATTACTACAGTATACATTATAGACTGTCAGTACACTCACTCAGGTTATTAACCATTACTACAGTCTACATTATAGACTGTCAGTACACTCACTCAGCTTAATAACCATTACTACAGTCTACATTATAGACTGCCAGTACACTCACCATACTTAATAACCATTACTACAGTCAACATTATAGACTGCCAGTAAACTCACCATACTTAATAACCATTACTACAGTCAACATTATAGACTGTCAGTACACTCACCATACTTAATAACCAGGCTACAGTCTACATTATAGACTGTAGTACACTCACCATACTTAATAACCATTACTACAGTCTACATTATAGACTGTCAGTACACTCACCAAACTTAATAACCATTACTACAGTCTACATTATAGACTGTCAGTACACTCACCAAACTTAATAACCATTACTACAGTCTACATTATAGACTGTCAGCACACTCACTATACTTAATAACCATTACTACAGTCTACATTATAGACTGTCAGTACACTCACCATACTTAATAACCATTACTACAGTCTACATTATAGACTGTCAGTACACTCACCATACTTAATAACCATTACTACAGTCTACATTATAGACTGTCAGTACACTCACCATACTTAATAACCATTACTACAGTCTACACTATAGACTGTCAGTACACTCACCAAACTTAATAACCATTACTACAGTCTACATTATAGACTGTCAGTACACTCACCAAACTTAATAACCATTACTACAGTCTACATTATAGACTGTCAGCACACTCACTATACTTAATAACCATTACTACAGTCTACATTATAGACTGTCAGTACACTCACCATACTTAATAACCATTACTACAGTCTACATTATAGACTGTCAGTACACTCACCATACTTAATAACCATTACTACAGTCTACATTATAGACTGTCAGTACACTCACCATACTTAATAACCATTACTACAGTCTACATTATAGACTGTCAGTACACTCACCATACTTAATAACCATTACTACAGTCTACATTATAGACTGTCAGTACACTCACTCAGGTTAATAACCATTACTACAGTCTACATTATAGACTGTCAGTACACTCACCATACTTAATAACCATTACTACAGTCTACATTATAGACTGTCAGTACACTCACCATACTTAATAACCATTACTACAGTCTACATTATAGACTGTCAGTACACTCACCATACTTAATAACCATTACTACAGTCTACATTATAGACTGTCAGTACACTCACTCAGGTTAATAACCATTACTACAGTCTACATTATAGACTGCCAGTACACTCACCATACTTAATAACCATTACTACAGTCTACATTATAGACTGTCAGTAGACTCACCATACTTAATAACCATTACTACAGTCTACATTATAGACTGTCAGTACACTCACCATACTTAATAACCAGGCTACAGTCTACATTATAGACTGTCAGTACACTCACCATACTTAATAACCAGGCTACAGTCTACATTATAGACTGTCAGTACACTCACTCAGGTTAATAACCATTACTACAGTATACATTATAGACTGTCAGTACACTCACTCAGGTTATTAACCATTACTACAGTCTACATTATAGACTGTCAGTACACTCACTCAGCTTAATAACCATTACTACAGTCTACATTATAGACTGCCAGTACACTCACCATACTTAATAACCATTACTACAGTCAACATTATAGACTGTCAGTAAACTCACCATACTTAATAACCATTACTACAGTCAACATTATAGACTGTCAGTACACTCACCATACTTAATAACCAGGCTACAGTCTACATTATAGACTGTAGTACACTCACCATACTTAATAACCATTACTACAGTCTACATTATAGACTGTCAGTACACTCACCAAACTTAATAACCATTACTACAGTCTACATTATAGACTGTCAGTACACTCACCAAACTTAATAACCATTACTACAGTCTACATTATAGACTGTCAGCACACTCACTATACTTAATAACCATTACTACAGTCTACATTATAGACTGTCAGTACACTCACCATACTTAATAACCATTACTACAGTCTACATTATAGACTGTCAGTACACTCACCATACTTAATAACCATTACTACAGTCTACATTATAGACTGTCAGTACACTCACCATACTTAATAACCATTACTACAGTCTACATTATAGACTGTCAGTACACTCACCAAACTTAATAACCATTACTACAGTCTACATTATAGACTGTCAGCACACTCACTATACTTAATAACCATTACTACAGTCTACATTATAGACTGTCAGTACACTCACCATACTTAATAACCATTACTACAGTCTACATTATAGACTGTCAGTACACTCACCATACTTAATAACCATTACTACAGTCTACATTATAGACTGTCAGTACACTCACTCAGGTTAATAACCATTACTACAGTCTACATTATAGACTGCCAGTACACTCACCATACTTAATAACCATTACTACAGTCTACATTATAGACTGTCAGTAGACTCACCATACTTAATAACCATTACTACAGTCTACATTATAGACTGTCAGTACACTCACCATACTTAATAACCATTACTACAGTCTACATTATAGACTGTCAGTACACTCACCATACTTAATAACCATTACTACAGTCTACATTATAGACTGTCAGTACACTCACCATACTTAATAACCATTACTACAGTCTACATTATAGACTGTCAGTACACTCACTCAGGTTAATAACCATTACTACAGTCTACATTATAGACTGCCAGTACACTCACCATACTTAATAACCATTACTACAGTCTACATTATAGACTGCCAGTACACTCACCATACTTAATAACCATTACTACAGTCTACATTATAGACTGTCAGTACACTCACTCAGGTTAATAACCATTACTACAGTCTACATTATAGACTGTCAGTACACTCACCATACTTAATAACCATTACTACAGTCTACATTATAGACTGTCAGTACACTCACCATACTTAATAACCATTACTACAGTCTACATTATAGACTGTCAGTACACTCACCATACTTAATAACCATTACTACAGTCTACATTATAGACTGTCAGTACACTCACTCAGGTTAATAACCATTACTACAGTCTACATTATAGACTGCCAGTACACTCACCATACTTAATAACCATTACTACAGTCTACATTATAGACTGTCAGTAGACTCACCATACTTAATAACCATTACTACAGTCTACATTATAGACTGTCAGTACACTCACCATACTTAATAACCATTACTACAGTCTACATTATAGACTGTCAGTACACTCACCATACTTAATAACCATTACTACAGTCTACATTATAGACTGTCAGTACACTCACCATACTTAATAACCATTACTACAGTCTACATTATAGACTGTCAGTACACTCACTCAGGTTAATAACCATTACTACAGTCTACATTATAGACTGCCAGTACACTCACCATACTTAATAACCATTACTACAGTCTACATTATAGACTGCCAGTACACTCACCATACTTAATAACCATTACTACAGTCAACATTATAGACTGCCAGAACACTCACCATACTTAATAACCATTACTACAGTCAACATTATAGACTGTCAGTACACTCACCATACTTAATAACCAGGCTACAGTCTACATTATAGACTGTAGTACACTCACCATACTTAATAACCATTACTACAGTCTACATTATAGACTGTCAGTACACTCACCATACTTAATAACCATTACTACAGTCTACATTATAGACTGTCAGTACACTCACCAAACTTAATAACCATTACTACAGTCTACATTATAGACTGTAAGTACACTCACCAAACTTAATAACCATTACTACAGTCTACATTATAGACTGTCAGCACACTCACTATACTTAATAACCATTACTACAGTCTACATTATAGACTGTCAGTACACTCACTCAGGTTAATAACCATTACTACAGTCTACATTATAGACTGCCAGTACACTCACCATACTTAATAACCATTACTACAGTCTACATTATAGACTGTCAGTAGACTCACCATACTTAATAACCATTACTACAGTCTACATTATAGACTGTCAGTACACTCACCATACTTAATAACCATTACTACAGTCTACATTATAGACTGTCAGTACACTCACCATACTTAATAACCATTACTACAGTCTACATTATAGACTGTCAGTACACTCACCATACTTAATAACCATTACTACAGTCTACATTATAGACTGTCAGTACACTCACTCAGGTTAATAACCATTACTACAGTCTACATTATAGACTGCCAGTACACTCACCATACTTAATAACCATTACTACAGTCTACATTATAGACTGCCAGTACACTCACCATACTTAATAACCATTACTACAGTCAACATTATAGACTGCCAGAACACTCACCATACTTAATAACCATTACTACAGTCAACATTATAGACTGTCAGTACACTCACCATACTTAATAACCAGGCTACAGTCTACATTATAGACTGTAGTACACTCACCATACTTAATAACCATTACTACAGTCTACATTATAGACTGTCAGTACACTCACCATACTTAATAACCATTACTACAGTCTACATTATAGACTGTCAGTACACTCACCAAACTTAATAACCATTACTACAGTCTACATTATAGACTGTAAGTACACTCACCAAACTTAATAACCATTACTAGTCTACATTATAGACTGTCAGCACACTCACTATACTTAATAACCATTACTACAGTCTACATTATAGACTGTCAGTACACTCACTCAGGTTAATAACCATTACTACAGTCTACATTATAGACTGCCAGTACACTCACCATACTTAATAACCATTACTACAGTCTACATTATAGACTGTCAGTACACTCACCATACTTAATAACCATTACTACAGTCTACATTATAGACTGTCAGTACACTCACTCAGGTTAATAACCATTACTACAGTCTACATTATAGACTGCCAGTACACTCACCATACTTAATAACCATTACTACAGTCTACATTATAGACTGTCAGTAGACTCACCATACTTAATAACCATTACTACAGTCTACATTATAGACTGTCAGTACACTCACCATACTTAATAACCATTACTACAGTCTACATTATAGACTGTCTACATTATAGACTGTCAGTACACTCACCATACTTAATAACCATTACTACAGTCTACATTATAGACTGTCAGTACACTCACCATACTTAATAACCATTACTACAGTCTACATTATAGACTGTCAGTACACTCACCATACTTAATAACCATTACTACATTCTACATTATAGACTGTCAGTACACTCACCATACTTAATAACCATTACTACAGTCTACATTATAGACTGTCAGTACACTCACCATACTTAATAACCAGGCTACAGTCTACATTATAGACTGTCAGTACACTCACAATACTTAATAACCAGGCTACAGTCTACATTATAGACTGTCAGTACACTCACCATACTTAATAACCATTACTACAGTCTACATTATAGACTGTCAGTAGACTCACCATACTTAATAACCATTACTACAGTATACATTATAGACTGTCAGTACACTCACCATACTTAATAACCATTACTACAGTCTACATTATAGACTGTCAGTACACTCACCATACTTAATAACCAGGCTACAGTCTACATTATAGACTGTCAGTACACTCACCATACTTAATAACCAGGCTACAGTCTACATTATAGACTGTCAGTACACTCACCATACTTAATAACCATTACTACAGTCTACATTATAGACTGTCAGTAGACTCACCATACTTAATAACCATTACTACAGTATACATTATAGACTGTCAGTACACTCACCATACTTAATAACCATTACTACAGTCTACATTATAGACTGTCAGCACACTCACTATACTTAATAACCATTACTACAGTCAACATTATAGACTGTCAGTACACTCACCATACTTAATAACCAGGCTACAGTCTACATTATAGACTGTCAGTACACTCACCATACTTAATAACCAGGCTACAGTCTACATTATAGACTGTCAGTACACTCACCATACTTAATAACCATTACTACAGTCTACATTATAGACTGTCAGTACACTCACTCAGGTTAATAACCATTACTACAGTATACATTATAGACTGTCAGTACACTCACTCAGGTTATTAACCATTACTACAGTCTACATTATAGACTGTCAGTACACTCACTCAGCTTAATAACCATTACTACAGTCTACATTATAGACTGCCAGTACACTCACCATACTTAATAACCATTACTACAGTCTACATTATAGACTGTCAGTAGACTCACTCAGGTTAATAACCATTACTACAGTATACATTATAGACTGTCAGTACACTCACTCAGGTTAATAACCATTACTACAGTCTACATTATAGACTGTCAGTACACTCACTCAGCTTAATAACCATTACTACAGTCTACATTATAGACTGTCAGTAGACTCACTCAGGTTAATAACCATTACTACAGTCTACATTATAGACTGTCAGTACACTCACCATACTTAATAACCAGGCTACAGTCTACATTATAGACTGTCAGTACACTCACCATACTTAATAACCAGGCTACAGTCTACATTATAGACTGTCAGTACACTCACCATACTTAATAACCATTACTACAGTCTACATTATAGACTGTCAGTAGACTCACCATACTTAATAACCATTACTACAGTATACATTATAGACTGTCAGTACACTCACCATACTTAATAACCATTACTACAGTCTACATTATAGACTGTCAGCACACTCACTATACTTAATAACCATTACTACAGTCTACATTCTAGACTGTCAGTACACTCACCATACTTAATAACCATTACTACAGTCAACATTATAGACTGTCAGTAAACTCACCATGCTAAATAACCATTACTACAGTCAACATTATAGACTGTCAGTACACTCACCATACTTAATAACCAGGCTACAGTCTACATTATAGACTGTCAGTACACTCACCATACTTAATAACCAGGCTACAGTCTACATTATAGACTGTCAGTACACTCACCATACTTAATAACCATTACTACAGTCTACATTATAGACTGTCAGTACACTCACTCAGGTTAATAACCATTACTACAGTATACATTATAGACTGTCAGTACACTCACTCAGGTTATTAACCATTACTACAGTCTACATTATAGACTGTCAGTACACTCACTCAGCTTAATAACCATTACTACAGTCTACATTATAGACTGCCAGTACACTCACCATACTTAATAACCATTACTACAGTCTACATTATAGACTGTCAGTAGACTCACTCAGGTTAATAACCATTACTACAGTATACATTATAGACTGTCAGTACACTCACTCAGGTTAATAACCATTACTACAGTCTACATTATAGACTGTCAGTACACTCACTCAGCTTAATAACCATTACTACAGTCTACATTATAGACTGCCAGTACACTCACCATACTTAATAACCATTACTACAGTCAACATTATAGACTGTCAGTACACTCACCATACTTAATAACCATTACTACAGTCTACATTATAGACTGTCAGTAGACTCACTCAGGTTAATAACCATTACTACAGTATACATTATAGACTGTCAGTACACTCACTCAGGTTAATAACCATTACTACAGTCTACATTATAGACTGTCAGTACACTCACCATACTTAATAACCATTACTACAGTCTACATTATAGACTGTCAGTACACTCACCATACTTAATAACCATTACTACAGTCTACATTATAGACTGTCAGTACACTCACCATACTTAATAACCATTACTACATTCTACATTATAGACTGTCAGTACACTCACCATACTTAATAACCATTACTACAGTCTACATTATAGACTGTCAGTACACTCACCATACTTAATAACCAGGCTACAGTCTACATTATAGACTGTCAGTACACTCACCATACTTAATAACCAGGCTACAGTCTACATTATAGACTGTCAGTACACTCACCATACTTAATAACCATTACTACAGTCTACATTATAGACTGTCAGTAGACTCACCATACTTAATAACCATTACTACAGTATACATTATAGACTGTCAGTACACTCACCATACTTAATAACCATTACTACAGTCTACATTATAGACTGTCAGCACACTCACTATACTTAATAACCATTACTACAGTCTACATTCTAGACTGTCAGTACACTCACCATACTTAATAACCATTACTAGTCTACATTATAGACTGTCAGTAAACTCACCATACTTAATAACCATTACTACAGTCAACATTATAGACTGTCAGTAAACTCACCATGCTTAATAACCATTACTACAGTCAACATTATAGACTGTCAGTACACTCACCATACTTAATAACCAGGCTACAGTCTACATTATAGACTGTCAGTACACTCACCATACTTAATAACCATTACTACAGTCTACATTATAGACTGTCAGTACACTCACCATACTTAATAACCAGGCTACAGTCTACATTATAGACTGTCAGTACACTCACCATACTTAATAACCATTACTACAGTCTACATTATAGACTGTCAGTACACTCACTCAGGTTAATAACCATTACTACAGTCTACATTATAGACTGTCAGTACACTCACCATACTTAATAACCATTACTACAGTCTACATTATAGACTGTCAGTACACTCACCATACTTAATAACCATTACTACAGTCTACATTATAGACTGTCAGTACACTCACCATACTTAATAACCATTACTACAGTCTACATTATAGACTGTCAGTACACTCACTCAGGTTAATAACCATTACTACAGTCTACATTATAGACTGCCAGTACACTCACCATACTTAATAACCATTACTACAGTCAACATTATAGACTGTCAGTACACTCACCATACTTAATAACCAGGCTACAGTCTACATTATAGACTGTAGTACACTCACCATACTTAATAACCATTACTACAGTCTACATTATAGACTGTCAGTACACTCACCATACTTAATAACCATTACTACAGTCTACATTATAGACTGTCAGTACACTCACCAAACTTAATAACCATTACTACAGTCTACATTATAGACTGTCAGTACACTCACCAAACTTAATAACCATTACTACAGTCTACATTATAGACTGTCAGCACACTCACTATACTTAATAACCATTACTACAGTCTACATTATAGACTGTCAGTACACTCACCATACTTAATAACCATTACTACAGTCTACATTATAGACTGTCAGTACACTCACCATACTTAATAACCATTACTACAGTCTACATTATAGACTGTCAGTACACTCACCATACTTAATAACCATTACTACAGTCTACATTATAGACTGTCAGTACACTCACTCAGGTTAATAACCATTACTACAGTCTACATTATAGACTGCCAGTACACTCACCATACTTAATAACCATTACTACAGTCTACATTATAGACTGTCAGTACACTCACCATACTTAATAACCAGGCTACAGTCTACATTATAGACTGTCAGTACACTCACCATACTTAATAACCAGGCTACAGTCTACATTATAGACTGTCAGTACACTCACCATACTTAATAACCATTACTACAGTCTACATTATAGACTGTCAGTAGACTCACCATACTTAATAACCATTACTACAGTATACATTATAGACTGTCAGTACACTCACCATACTTAATAACCATTACTACAGTCTACATTATAGACTGTCAGTACACTCACCATACTTAATAACCAGGCTACAGTCTACATTATAGACTGTCAGTACACTCACCATACTTAATAACCAGGCTACAGTCTACATTATAGACTGTCAGTACACTCACCATACTTAATAACCATTACTACAGTCTACATTATAGACTGTCAGTAGACTCACCATACTTAATAACCATTACTACAGTATACATTATAGACTGTCAGTACACTCACCATACTTAATAACCATTACTACAGTCTACATTATAGACTGTCAGTACACTCACCATACTTAATAACCATTACTACAGTCTACATTATAGACTGTCAGTACACTCACCATACTTAATAACCATTACTACATTCTACATTATAGACTGTCAGTACACTCACCATACTTAATAACCATTACTACAGTCTACATTATAGACTGTCAGTACACTCACCATACTTAATAACCAGGCTACAGTCTACATTATAGACTGTCAGTACACTCACCATACTTAATAACCAGGCTACAGTCTACATTATAGACTGTCAGTACACTCACCATACTTAATAACCATTACTACAGTCTACATTATAGACTGTCAGTAGACTCACCATACTTAATAACCATTACTACAGTATACATTATAGACTGTCAGTACACTCACCATACTTAATAACCATTACTACAGTCTACATTATAGACTGTCAGCACACTCACTATACTTAATAACCATTACTACAGTCTACATTCTAGACTGTCAGTACACTCACCATACTTAATAACCATTACTACAGTCAACATTATAGACTGTCAGTAAACTCACCATGCTAAATAACCATTACTACAGTCAACATTATAGACTGTCAGTACACTCACCATACTTAATAACCAGGCTACAGTCTACATTATAGACTGTCAGTACACTCACCATACTTAATAACCAGGCTACAGTCTACATTATAGACTGTCAGTACACTCACCATACTTAATAACCATTACTACAGTCTACATTATAGACTGTCAGTACACTCACTCAGGTTAATAACCATTACTACAGTATACATTATAGACTGTCAGTACACTCACTCAGGTTATTAACCATTACTACAGTCTACATTATAGACTGTCAGTACACTCACTCAGCTTAATAACCATTACTACAGTCTACATTATAGACTGCCAGTACACTCACCATACTTAATAACCATTACTACAGTCTACATTATAGACTGTCAGTAGACTCACTCAGGTTAATAACCATTACTACAGTATACATTATAGACTGTCAGTACACTCACTCAGGTTAATAACCATTACTACAGTCTACATTATAGACTGTCAGTACACTCACTCAGCTTAATAACCATTACTACAGTCTACATTATAGACTGCCAGTACACTCACCATACTTAATAACCATTACTACAGTCAACATTATAGACTGTCAGTACACTCACCATACTTAATAACCATTACTACAGTCTACATTATAGACTGTCAGTAGACTCACTCAGGTTAATAACCATTACTACAGTATACATTATAGACTGTCAGTACACTCACTCAGGTTAATAACCATTACTACAGTCTACATTATAGACTGTCAGTACACTCACCATACTTAATAACCATTACTACAGTCTACATTATAGACTGTCAGTACACTCACCATACTTAATAACCATTACTACAGTCTACATTATAGACTGTCAGTACACTCACCATACTTAATAACCATTACTACATTCTACATTATAGACTGTCAGTACACTCACCATACTTAATAACCATTACTACAGTCTACATTATAGACTGTCAGTACACTCACCATACTTAATAACCAGGCTACAGTCTACATTATAGACTGTCAGTACACTCACCATACTTAATAACCAGGCTACAGTCTACATTATAGACTGTCAGTACACTCACCATACTTAATAACCATTACTACAGTCTACATTATAGACTGTCAGTAGACTCACCATACTTAATAACCATTACTACAGTATACATTATAGACTGTCAGTACACTCACCATACTTAATAACCATTACTACAGTCTACATTATAGACTGTCAGCACACTCACTATACTTAATAACCATTACTACAGTCTACATTCTAGACTGTCAGTACACTCACCATACTTAATAACCATTACTAGTCTACATTATAGACTGTCAGTAAACTCACCATACTTAATAACCATTACTACAGTCAACATTATAGACTGTCAGTAAACTCACCATGCTTAATAACCATTACTACAGTCAACATTATAGACTGTCAGTACACTCACCATACTTAATAACCAGGCTACAGTCTACATTATAGACTGTCAGTACACTCACCATACTTAATAACCATTACTACAGTCTACATTATAGACTGTCAGTACACTCACTCAGGTTAATAACCATTACTACAGTCTACATTATAGACTGTCAGTACACTCACCATACTTAATAACCATTACTACAGTCTACATTATAGACTGTCAGTACACTCACCATACTTAATAACCATTACTACAGTCTACATTATAGACTGTCAGTACACTCACCATACTTAATAACCATTACTACAGTCTACATTATAGACTGTCAGTACACTCACTCAGGTTAATAACCATTACTACAGTCTACATTATAGACTGCCAGTACACTCACCATACTTAATAACCATTACTACAGTCAACATTATAGACTGTCAGTACACTCACCATACTTAATAACCAGGCTACAGTCTACATTATAGACTGTAGTACACTCACCATACTTAATAACCAATACTACAGTCTACATTATAGACTGTCAGTACACTCACCATACTTAATAACCATTACTACAGTCTACATTATAGACTGTCAGTACACTCACCAAACTTAATAACCATTACTACAGTCTACATTATAGACTGTCAGTACACTCACCAAACTTAATAACCATTACTACAGTCTACATTATAGACTGTCAGCACACTCACTATACTTAATAACCATTACTACAGTCTACATTATAGACTGTCAGTACACTCACCATACTTAATAACCATTACTACAGTCTACATTATAGACTGTCAGTACACTCACCATACTTAATAACCATTACTACAGTCTACATTATAGACTGTCAGTAGACTCACTCAGGTTAATAACCATTACTACAGTATACATTATAGACTGTCAGTACACTCACTCAGGTTAATAACCATTACTACAGTCTACATTATAGACTGTCAGTACACTCACCATACTTAATAACCATTACTACAGTCTACATTATAGACTGTCAGTACACTCACCATACTTAATAACCATTACTACAGTCTACATTATAGACTGTCAGTACACTCACCATACTTAATAACCATTACTACATTCTACATTATAGACTGTCAGTACACTCACCATACTTAATAACCATTACTACAGTCTACATTATAGACTGTCAGTACACTCACCATACTTAATAACCAGGCTACAGTCTACATTATAGACTGTCAGTACACTCACCATACTTAATAACCAGGCTACAGTCTACATTATAGACTGTCAGTACACTCACCATACTTAATAACCATTACTACAGTCTACATTATAGACTGTCAGTAGACTCACCATACTTAATAACCATTACTACAGTATACATTATAGACTGTCAGTACACTCACCATACTTAATAACCATTACTACAGTCTACATTATAGACTGTCAGCACACTCACTATACTTAATAACCATTACTACAGTCTACATTCTAGACTGTCAGTACACTCACCATACTTAATAACCATTACTAGTCTACATTATAGACTGTCAGTAAACTCACCATACTTAATAACCATTACTACAGTCAACATTATAGACTGTCAGTAAACTCACCATGCTTAATAACCATTACTACAGTCAACATTATAGACTGTCAGTACACTCACCATACTTAATAACCAGGCTACAGTCTACATTATAGACTGTCAGTACACTCACCATACTTAATAACCATTACTACAGTCTACATTATAGACTGTCAGTACACTCACTCAGGTTAATAACCATTACTACAGTCTACATTATAGACTGTCAGTACACTCACCATACTTAATAACCATTACTACAGTCTACATTATAGACTGTCAGTACACTCACCATACTTAATAACCATTACTACAGTCTACATTATAGACTGTCAGTACACTCACCATACTTAATAACCATTACTACAGTCTACATTATAGACTGTCAGTACACTCACTCAGGTTAATAACCATTACTACAGTCTACATTATAGACTGCCAGTACACTCACCATACTTAATAACCATTACTACAGTCAACATTATAGACTGTCAGTACACTCACCATACTTAATAACCAGGCTACAGTCTACATTATAGACTGTAGTACACTCACCATACTTAATAACCAATACTACAGTCTACATTATAGACTGTCAGTACACTCACCATACTTAATAACCATTACTACAGTCTACATTATAGACTGTCAGTACACTCACCAAACTTAATAACCATTACTACAGTCTACATTATAGACTGTCAGTACACTCACCAAACTTAATAACCATTACTACAGTCTACATTATAGACTGTCAGCACACTCACTATACTTAATAACCATTACTACAGTCTACATTATAGACTGTCAGTACACTCACCATACTTAATAACCATTACTACAGTCTACATTATAGACTGTCAGCACACTCACTATACTTAATAACCATTACTACAGTCAACATTATAGACTGTCAGTACACTCACCATACTTAATAACCAGGCTACAGTCTACATTATAGACTGTCAGTACACTCACCATACTTAATAACCAGGCTACAGTCTACATTATAGACTGTCAGTACACTCACCATACTTAATAACCATTACTACAGTCTACATTATAGACTGTCAGTACACTCACTCAGGTTAATAACCATTACTACAGTATACATTATAGACTGTCAGTACACTCACTCAGGTTATTAACCATTACTACAGTCTACATTATAGACTGTCAGTACACTCACTCAGCTTAATAACCATTACTACAGTCTACATTATAGACTGCCAGTACACTCACCATACTTAATAACCATTACTACAGTCTACATTATAGACTGTCAGTAGACTCACTCAGGTTAATAACCATTACTACAGTATACATTATAGACTGTCAGTACACTCACTCAGGTTAATAACCATTACTACAGTCTACATTATAGACTGTCAGTACACTCACTCAGCTTAATAACCATTACTACAGTCTACATTATAGACTGCCAGTACACTCACCATACTTAATAACCATTACTACAGTCAACATTATAGACTGTCAGTACACTCACCATACTTAATAACCATTACTACAGTCTACATTATAGACTGTCAGTAGACTCACTCAGGTTAATAACCATTACTACAGTATACATTATAGACTGTCAGTACACTCACTCAGGTTAATAACCATTACTACAGTCTACATTATAGACTGTCAGTACACTCACCATACTTAATAACCATTACTACAGTCTACATTATAGACTGTCAGTACACTCACCATACTTAATAACCATTACTACAGTCTACATTATAGACTGTCAGTACACTCACCATACTTAATAACCATTACTACATTCTACATTATAGACTGTCAGTACACTCACCATACTTAATAACCATTACTACAGTCTACATTATAGACTGTCAGTACACTCACCATACTTAATAACCAGGCTACAGTCTACATTATAGACTGTCAGTACACTCACCATACTTAATAACCAGGCTACAGTCTACATTATAGACTGTCAGTACACTCACCATACTTAATAACCATTACTACAGTCTACATTATAGACTGTCAGTAGACTCACCATACTTAATAACCATTACTACAGTATACATTATAGACTGTCAGTACACTCACCATACTTAATAACCATTACTACAGTCTACATTATAGACTGTCAGCACACTCACTATACTTAATAACCATTACTACAGTCTACATTCTAGACTGTCAGTACACTCACCATACTTAATAACCATTACTACAGTCAACATTATAGACTGTCAGTAAACTCACCATGCTAAATAACCATTACTACAGTCAACATTATAGACTGTCAGTACACTCACCATACTTAATAACCAGGCTACAGTCTACATTATAGACTGTCAGTACACTCACCATACTTAATAACCAGGCTACAGTCTACATTATAGACTGTCAGTACACTCACCATACTTAATAACCATTACTACAGTCTACATTATAGACTGTCAGTACACTCACTCAGGTTAATAACCATTACTACAGTATACATTATAGACTGTCAGTACACTCACTCAGGTTATTAACCATTACTACAGTCTACATTATAGACTGTCAGTACACTCACTCAGCTTAATAACCATTACTACAGTCTACATTATAGACTGCCAGTACACTCACCATACTTAATAACCATTACTACAGTCTACATTATAGACTGTCAGTAGACTCACTCAGGTTAATAACCATTACTACAGTATACATTATAGACTGTCAGTACACTCACTCAGGTTAATAACCATTACTACAGTCTACATTATAGACTGTCAGTACACTCACTCAGCTTAATAACCATTACTACAGTCTACATTATAGACTGTCAGTACACTCACCATACTTAATAACCATTACTACAGTCTACATTATAGACTGTCAGTACACTCACCATACTTAATAACCATTACTACATTCTACATTATAGACTGTCAGTACACTCACCATACTTAATAACCAGGCTACAGTCTACATTATAGACTGTCAGTACACTCACCATACTTAATAACCAGGCTACAGTCTACATTATAGACTGTCAGTACACTCACCATACTTAATAACCATTACTACAGTCTACATTATAGACTGTCAGTAGACTCACCATACTTAATAACCATTACTACAGTATACATTATAGACTGTCAGTACACTCACCATACTTAATAACCATTACTACAGTCTACATTATAGACTGTCAGCACACTCACTATACTTAATAACCATTACTACAGTCTACATTCTAGACTGTCAGTACACTCACCATACTTAATAACCATTACTAGTCTACATTATAGACTGTCAGTAAACTCACCATACTTAATAACCATTACTACAGTCAACATTATAGACTGTCAGTAAACTCACCATGCTTAATAACCATTACTACAGTCAACATTATAGACTGTCAGTACACTCACCATACTTAATAACCAGGCTACAGTCTACATTATAGACTGTCAGTACACTCACCATACTTAATAACCATTACTACAGTCTACATTATAGACTGTCAGTACACTCACCATACTTAATAACCAGGCTACAGTCTACATTATAGACTGTCAGTACACTCACCATACTTAATAACCATTACTACAGTCTACATTATAGACTGTCAGTACACTCACTCAGGTTAATAACCATTACTACAGTCTACATTATAGACTGTCAGTACACTCACCATACTTAATAACCATTACTACAGTCTACATTATAGACTGTCAGTACACTCACCATACTTAATAACCATTACTACAGTCTACATTATAGACTGTCAGTACACTCACCATACTTAATAACCATTACTACAGTCTACATTATAGACTGTCAGTACACTCACTCAGGTTAATAACCATTACTACAGTCTACATTATAGACTGTCAGTACACTCACCATACTTAATAACCATTACTACAGTCTACATTATAGACTGTCAGTACACTCACCATACTTAATAACCATTACTACATTCTACATTATAGACTGTCAGTACACTCACCATACTTAATAACCAGGCTACAGTCTACATTATAGACTGTCAGTACACTCACCATACTTAATAACCAGGCTACAGTCTACATTATAGACTGTCAGTACACTCACCATACTTAATAACCATTACTACAGTCTACATTATAGACTGTCAGTAGACTCACCATACTTAATAACCATTACTACAGTATACATTATAGACTGTCAGTACACTCACCATACTTAATAACCATTACTACAGTCTACATTATAGACTGTCAGCACACTCACTATACTTAATAACCATTACTACAGTCTACATTCTAGACTGTCAGTACACTCACCATACTTAATAACCATTACTACAGTCTACATTATAGACTGTCAGTACACTCACCATACTTAATAACCATTACTACAGTCTACATTATAGACTGTCAGTACACTCACCAAACTTAATAACCATTACTACAGTCTACATTATAGACTGTCAGTACACTCACCAAACTTAATAACCATTACTACAGTCTACATTATAGACTGTCAGCACACTCACTATACTTAATAACCATTACTACAGTCTACATTATAGACTGTCAGTACACTCACCATACTTAATAACCATTACTACAGTCTACATTATAGACTGTCAGTACACTCACCATACTTAATAACCATTACTACAGTCTACATTATAGACTGTCAGTACACTCACCATACTTAATAACCATTACTACAGTCTACATTATAGACTGTCAGTACACTCACTCAGGTTAATAACCATTACTACAGTCTACATTATAGACTGCCAGTACACTCACCATACTTAATAACCATTACTACAGTCTACATTATAGACTGTCAGTAGACTCAACATACTTAATAACCATTACTACAGTCTACATTATAGACTGTCAGTACACTCACCATACTTAATAACCATTACTACAGTCTACATTATAGACTGTCAGTACACTCACCATACTTAATAACCATTACTACAGTCTACATTATAGACTGTCAGTACACTCACCATACTTAATAACCATTACTACAGTCTACATTATAGACTGTCAGTACACTCACCATACTTAATAACCAGGCTACAGTCTACATTATAGACTGTCAGTACACTCACCATACTTAATAACCATTACTACAGTCTACATTATAGACTGTCAGTACACTCACCATACTTAATAACCAGGCTACAGTCTACATTATAGACTGTCAGTACACTCACCATACTTAATAACCAGGCTACAGTCTACATTATAGACTGTCAGTACACTCACCATACTTAATAACCATTACTACAGTCTACATTATAGACTGTCAGTAGACTCACCATACTTAATAACCATTACTACAGTATACATTATAGACTGTCAGTACACTCACCATACTTAATAACCATTACTACAGTCTACATTCTAGACTGTCAGTACACTCACCATACTTAATAACCATTACTAGTCTACATTATAGACTGTCAGTAAACTCACCATACTTAATAACCATTACTACAGTCAACATTATAGACTGTCAGTAAACTCACCATGCTTAATAACCATTACTACAGTCAACATTATAGACTGTCAGTACACTCACCATACTTAATAACCAGGCTACAGTCTACATTATAGACTGTCAGTACACTCACCATACTTAATAACCAGGCTACAGTCTACATTATAGACTGTCAGTACACTCACCATACTTAATAACCATTACTACAGTCTACATTATAGACTGTCAGTACACTCACTCAGGTTAATAACCATTACTACAGTATACATTATAGACTGTCAGTACACTCACTCAGGTTATTAACCATTACTACAGTCTACATTATAGACTGTCAGTACACTCACTCAGCTCAATAACTATTACTACAGTCTACATTATTGACTGCCAGTACACTCACCATACTTAATAACCGTTACTACAGTCTACATTATAGACTGTCAGTAGACTCACTCAGGTTAATAACCATTACTACAGTATACATTATAGACTGTCAGTACACTCACTCAGGTTAATAACCATTACTACAGTCTACATTATAGACTGTCAGTACACTCACTCAGCTTAATAACCATTACTACAGTCTACATTATAGACTGCCAGTACACTCACCATACTTAATAACCATTACTACAGTCAACATTATAGACTGTCAGTAAACTCACCATACTTAATAACCATTACTACAGTCAACATTATAGACTGTCAGTACACTCACCATACTTAATAACCAGGCTACAGTCTACATTATAGACTGTAGTACACTCACCATACTTAATAACCATTACTACAGTCTACATTATAGACTGTCAGTACACTCACCATACTTAATAACCATTACTACAGTCTACATTATAGACTGTCAGTACACTCACCAAACTTAATAACCATTACTACAGTCTACATTATAGACTGTCAGCACACTCACTATACTTAATAACCATTACTACAGTCTACATTATAGACTGTCAGTACACTCACCATACTTAATAACCATTACTACAGTCTACATTATAGACTGTCAGTGCACTCACCATACTTAATAACCATTACTACAGTCTACATTATAGACTGTCAGTACACTCACTCAGGTTAATAACCATTACTACAGTCTACATTATAGACTGCCAGTACACTCACCATACTTAATAACCATTACTACAGTCTACATTATAGACTGTCAGTAGACTCACCATACTTAATAACCATTCCTACAGTCTACATTATAGACTGTCAGTACACTCACCATACTTAATAACCATTACTACAGTCTACATTATAGACTGTCAGTACACTCACCATACTTAATAACCATTACTACAGTCTACATTATAGACTGTCAGTACACTCACCATACTTAATAACCATTACTACAGTCTACATTATAGACTGTCAGTACACTCACCATACTTAATAACCATTACTACATTCTACATTATAGACTGTCAGTACACTCACCATACTTAATAACCATTACTACAGTCTACATTATAGACTGTCAGTACACTCACCATACTTAATAACCAGGCTACAGTCTACATTATAGACTGTCAGTACACTCACCATACTTAATAACCAGGCTACAGTCTACATTATAGACTGTCAGTACACTCACCATACTTAATAACCATTACTACAGTCTACATTATAGACTGTCAGTAGACTCACCATACTTAATAACCATTACTACAGTATACATTATAGACTGTCAGTACACTCACCATACTTAATAACCATTACTACAGTCTACATTATAGACTGTCAGCACACTCACTATACTTAATAACCATTACTACAGTCTACATTCTAGACTGTCAGTACACTCACCATACTTAATAACCATTACTAGTCTACATTATAGACTGTCAGTAAACTCACCATACTTAATAACCATTACTACAGTCAACATTATAGACTGTCAGTAAACTCACCATGCTTAATAACCATTACTACAGTCAACATTATAGACTGTCAGTACACTCACCATACTTAATAACCAGGCTACAGTCTACATTATAGACTGTCAGTACACTCACCATACTTAATAACCATTACTACAGTCTACATTATAGACTGTCAGTACACTCACTCAGGTTAATAACCATTACTACAGTATACATTATAGACTGTCAGTACACTCACTCAGGTTAATAACCATTACTACAGTCTACATTATAGACTGTCAGTACACTCACTCAGCTTAATAACCATTACTAGTCTACATTATAGACTGCCAGTACACTCACCATACTTAATAACCATTACTACAGTCTACATTATAGACTGTCAGTAGACTCACTCAGGTTAATAACCATTACTACAGTATACATTATAGACTGTCAGTACACTCACTCAGGTTAATAACCATTACTACAGTCTACATTATAGACTGTCAGTACACTCACTCAGCTTAATAACCATTACTACAGTCTACATTATAGACTGCCAGTACACTCACCATACTTAATAACCATTACTACAGTCAACATTATAGACTGTCAGTAAACTCACCATACTTAATAACCATTACTACAGTCAACATTATAGACTGTCAGTACACTCACCATACTTAATAACCAGGCTACAGTCTACATTATAGACTGTCAGTACACTCACCATACTTAATAACCAGGCTACAGTCTACATTATAGACTGTCAGTACACTCATTCAGCTTAATAACCAGGCTACAGTCTACATTATAGACTGTCAGTACACTCACCATACTTAATAACCAGGCTACAGTCTACATTATAGACTGTCAGTACACTCACCATACTTAATAACCAGGCTACAGTCTACATTATAGACTGTCAGTACACTCATTCAGCTTAATAACCATTACTACAGTCTACATTATAGACTGCCAGTACACTCACCATACTTAATAACCATTACTACAGTCAACATTATAGACTGTCAGTAAACTCACCATACTTAATAACCATTACTACAGTCAACATTATAGACTGTCAGTACACTCACCATACTTAATAACCAGGCTACAGTCTACATTATAGACTGTCAGTACACTCATTCAGCTTAATAACCATTACTACAGTCTACATTATAGACTGCCAGTACACTCACCATACTTAACAACCATTACTACAGTCAACATTATAGACTGTCAGTAAACTCACCATACTTAATAACCATTACTACAGTCTACATTATAGACTGTCAGTACACTCACCATACTTAATAACCATTACTACAGTCTACATTATAGACTGTCAGTACACTCACCATACTTAATAACTGTGTGTGTAGTGTGTGTGTACTGTGTGTGTAGTGTGTGAATACTGTGTGTGTAGTGTGTGTGAGTACGGTGTGTGTAGTGTGTGTGAGTACGGTGTGTGTAGTGTGTGAATACTGGGTGTGTAGTGTGTGAATACTGTGTGTAGTGTGTGAATACTGTGTGTAGTGTGTGAATACTGTGTGTGTAGTGTGTGAGTACTGTGTGTGTAAGTACTGTGTGTGTAGTGTGTGTGTAGTGTGTGAGTACTGTGTGTGTGTAGTGTGTGTGTAGTGTGTGAGTACTGTGTGTAGTGTGTGAGTACTGTGTGTGTATTGTGTGAATACTGTGTGTATTGTGTGAGTACTGTGTGTGTAGTGTGTGAGTACTGTGTGTGTAGCGTGTGAGTACTGTGTGTAGTGTGAGTACTGTGTGTGTAGTGTGTGAGTACTGTGTGTGTAGTGTGTGAGTACTGTGTGTAGTGTGTGAATACTGTGTGTGTAGTGTGTGTACTGTGTGTGTAGTGTGTGAGTACTGTGTGTGGATTGTGTGAATACTGTGTGTATTGTGTGAGTACTGTGTGTGTAGTGTGTGAGTACTGTGTGTAGTGTGTGAGTACTGTGTGTAGTGTGAGTACTGTGTGTAGTGTGTGAGTACTGTGTGTGTAGTGTGTGAGTACTGTGTGTGTAATGTGTGAGTACTGTGTGTGTAGTGTGTGAATACTGTGTGTAGTGTGTGAGTACTGTGTGTGTAGTGTGTGAGTACTGTGTGTGTAGTGTGTGTGTACTGTGTGTGTGAGTAATGTGTGTGTAGTGTGTGAGCACTGTGTGTGTAGTGTGTGAGTACTCTGCGTGTAATGTCTGAATACTGTGTGTGTAGTGTGTGTGTAGTGTGTGTGTGAGTACTGTGTGTGTAGTGTGTGAGCACTGTGTGTGTAGTGTGTGAGTACTCTGCGTGTAATGTCTGAATACTGTGTGTGTACTGTGTGTGTAGTGTGTGAGTACTGTGTGTAGTGTGTGAGTAATGTGTGTGTAGTGTGTGAATACTGGGTGTGAGTACTGTGTGTGTAGTGTGTGTGTACTGTGTGTGTAGCGTGTGTGTACTGTGTGTGTAGTGTGAATACTGTGTGTAATGTGTGTGAGTACGGTGTGTGTAGTGTGTGAATACTGGGTGTGTAGTGTGTGAATACTGTGTGTAGTGTGTGAATACTGTGTGTGTAGTGTGTAAGTACTGTGTGTGTAGTGTGTGTGTAGTGTGTGAGTACTGTGTGTGTAGTGTGTGAGTACTGTGTGTAGTGTGTGAGTACTGTGTGTGTAGCGTGTGAGTACTGTGTGTAGTGTGAGTACTGTGTGTGTAGTGTGTGTACTGTGTGGTGTGTGAGTACTGTGTGTGTATTGTGTGAATACTGTGTGTAGTGTGTGAGTACTGTGTGTGTAGTGTGTGAGTACTGTGTGTGTAGTGTGTGAGTACTGTGTGTGTAGTGTGTGAGTACTGTGTGTGTAGTGTGTGAATACTGTGTGTAGTGTGTGAATACTGTGTGTAGTGTGTGAATACTGTGTGTAGTGTGTGAGTACTGTGTGTGTAGTGTGTGAGTACTGTGTGTGTAGTGTGTGAGTACTGGGTGTGTAGTGTGTGTGTACTGTGTGTAGTGTGTGAGTACTGTGTGTGTAGTGTGTGAGTACTGGGTGTGTAGTGTGTGTGTACTGTGTGTAGTGTGTGAATACTGTATGTGTAGTGTGTGAGTACTGTGTGTGTAGTGAGTACTGTGTGTGTAGCGTGTGAGTACTGTGTGTGTAGCGTGTGAGTACTGTGTGTGTAGTGTGAGTACTGTGTGTGTAGTGTGTGAGTACTGTGTGTGTAGTGTGCGTGTACTGTGTGTGTAGTGTGTGAATACTGTGTGTGTATTGTGTGAGTACTGTGTGTGTAGTGTGTGAATACTGGGTGTAGTGTGTGAGTACTGTGTGTGTAGTGTGTGAGTACTGTGTGTAGTGTGAGTACTGTGTGTGTAGTGTGTGTACTGTGTGTAGTGTGTGAGTACTGTGTGTGTATTGTGTGAATACTGTGTGTAGTGTGTGAGTACTGTGTGTGTAGTGTGTGAGTACTGTGTGTAGTGTGTGAGTACTGTGTGTAGTGTGTGAGTACTGTGTGTGTAGTGTGTGAGTACTGTGTGTGTAGTGTGTGAGTACTGTGTGTGTAGTGTGTGAGTACTGTGTGTGTAGTGTGTGAATACTGTGTGTAGTGTGTGAATACTGTGTGTAGTGTGTGAATACTGTGTGTAGTGTGTGAGTACTGTGTGTGTAGTGTGTGAGTACCGTGTGTGTAGTGTGTGAGTACCGTATGTGTAGTGTGTGAGTACTGTGTGTGTAGTGTGTGAGTACTGTGTGTGTAGCGTGTGAGTACTGTGTGTGTAGTGTGAGTACTGTGTGTGTAGTGTGTGAGTACTGTGTGTGTAGTGTGCGTGTACTGTGTGTGTAGTGTGTGAATACTGTGTGTGTATTGTGTGAGTACTGTGTGTGTAGTGTGTGAATACTGGGTGTAGTGTGTGAGTACTGTGTGTGTAGTGTGCGTGTACTGTGTGTGTAGTGTGTGTGTACTGTGTGTGTAGTGTGTACTGTGTGTGTAGTGTGTGAGTACTGTGTGTGTAGTGTGTGAATACTGTGTGTGTAGTGTGTGAGTACTGTGTGTAGTGTGTGAGTACTGTGTGTGTAGTGTGTGAATACTGTGTGTAGTGTGAGTACTGTGTGTGTAGTGTGTGAGTACTGTGTGTGTAGTGTGTGAATACTGTGTGTGTAGTGTGTGAGTACTGTGTGTGTAGTGTGTGAGTACTGTGTGTGTAGTGTGTGAGTACTGTGTGTAGTGTGTGAGTACTGTGTGTGTAGTGTGTGAATACTGTGTGTGTATTGTGTGAATACTGTGTGTGTAGTGTGCGTGTACTGTGTGTGTAGTGTGCGTGTACTGTGTGTGTAGTGTGTGAATACTGTGTGTAGTGTGTGAATACTGTGTGTGTAGTGTATGTGTACTGTGTGTAGTGTGTGAGTACTGTGTGTAGTGTGTGAATACTGTGTGTGTAGTGTATGTGTACTGTGTGTGTAGTGTGAGTACTGTGTGTAGTGTGTGAGTACTGTGTGTGTAGTGTGTGAGTACTGTGTGTGTAGTGTGTGAGTACTGTGTGTGTAGTGTGTGAATACTGGGGGAAGCATACCAAAACAGACAAGGTTTAGCAAAATTTGGAAACCATATAAAGCAACGCAGACGGTCGGTCAAAACACAATCAACGCATAGTCTGATTGATTACGCTATTTCAAAGATTGCTAAAGTGCAAGTTAAGTATGAACTTCAAAACACAGACCGCACACACACACAGACATTCAAGCAGAGCGGACCAGCACAGAGGCAGCACACAGTGGGAGTCGCGTTCAAATTTAGCTCTTCTGTACCTGATGATGGCCGCTTGTGTTGCGGCCGAAACGTCCTACGCTATCACGTCATTTCATTAATTTATTTCTTATTCGTACGTGACTTTACCGAAAAAAACACGCAAAGAGTAATTCCTGCAAGTCACGAATGCTTCGAACCGAGTCTCAAGTACTGTTACAGGATACAAACGTGGCGAGTTTGGCTGTTTGCGTGAATACCGTCTGTTGTAAAACAGCGCGTGTGTAACAACACAACCTTGTGGCAACAACAACAACAACCCGCGTGTGGAACAACACAACCTTGCGGCAACAACAACCCGCGTGTGGAACAACACAACCTTGTGGCAACAACAACAACAACCCGCGTGTGGAACAACACAACCTTGCGGCAACAACAACCCGCGTGTGGAACAACACAACCTTGTGGCAACAACAACAACCCGCGTGTGGAACAACACAACCTTGCGGCAACAACCCGCGTGTGTAACAACACAACCTTGTGGCAACAACAACAACCCGCGTGTGGAACAACACAACTTTGTGGCAACAACAACAACAACCCGCGTGTGGAACAACACAACCTTGCGGCAACAACAACCCGCGTGTGGAACAACACAACCTTGTGGCAACAACAACAACAACCCGCGTGTGGATGCCGCGCGCGTTATCCAGCACCGCATGTTCACACAGCGTGAGAGAGTGTGTTGCTTGTGAATCTCACCGTGTGTGTGCCGTGTGTGTGTGTACGTGTGTGTGTGTGCTGCAAGTGGCGGGAAGTCGTGGGCCGTGTTCAAGTCGGCGACGCGGGCACGAACCTTCACTTGGCTGCTCGCGTTCCCAAGGAAGAAGTTGTAACGCCGCTTGCTGTAGTTGTAACCCTGAGGTTGTAGTAGTAACAACGCCGCTTGCTGTAGTTGTAACCCTGAGGTTGTAGTAGTAACAACGCCGCTTGCTGTAGTTGTAACCCTGAGGTTGTAGCAGTAACAACGCCGCTTGCTGTAGTTGTAACCCTGAGGTTGTAGTAGTAACAACGCCGCTTGCTGTAGTTGTAACCCTGAGGTTGTAGTAGTAACAACGCCGCTTGCTGTAGTTGTAACCCTGAGGTTGTAGTAGTAACAACACCGCTTGCTGTAGCTGTAACCCTGAGGTTGTAGTAGTAACAACACCGCTGTAGTTATAACCCTGAGGTTGTAGTAGTAACAACACCGCTGCTGTAGTAGTAACCCTGAGGTTGTAGTAGTAACAACACCGCTGTAGTTATAACCATGAGGTTGTAGTAGTAACAACACCGCTGTAGTTGTAACCCTGAGGTTGTAGTAGTAACAACACCGCTTGCTGTAGTTGTAACCCTGAGGTTGTAGTAGTAACAACACTGCTGCTGTAGTTATAACCCTGAGGTTGTAGTAGTAACAACACCGCTGCTGTAGTTATAACCCTGAGGTTGTAGTAGTAACAACACCGCTTGCTGTAGTTGTAACCCTGAGGTTGTAGTAGTAACAACACTGCTGCTGTAGTTATAACCCTGAGGTTGTAGTAGTAACAACACCGCTTGCTGTAGTTGTAACCCTGAGGTTGTAGTAGTAACAACACTGCTGCTGTAGTTATAACCCTGAGGTTGTAGTAGTAACAACACCGCTGCTGTAGTAGTAACCCTGAGGTTGTAGTAGTAACAACACCGCTGTAGTTATAACCATGAGGTTGTAGTAGTAACAACACCGCTGTAGTTGTAACCCTGAGGTTGTAGTAGTAACAACACCGCTTGCTGTAGTTGTAACCCTGAGGTTGTAGTAGTAACAACACTGCTGCTGTAGTTTTAACCCTGAGGTTGTAGTAGTAACAACACTGCTGCTGTAGTTATAACTCTGAGGTTGTAGTAGTAACAACACTGCTGCTGTAGTTATAACTCTGAGGTTGTAGTAGTAACAACACTGCTGCTGTAGTTATAACCCTGAGGTTGTAGTAACACCGCTGCTGCTGCTGCGATGTTGGCGGGGTAATGAACTCTGGCGATATCAAAAGTGTCGGGAAATCACGTGACGTTGCAACGCCTCTTTAGTTCCATCTGTCTGTTACAAACCCCCCCACCCCCACACCGGGATACAGAGGTCGCTGTTTTCACAACTGACACAGCCACCAAAGACAAAAGACCCCCCCATACCGGTGGTGTTGTTGTAGCCTGTGGCGGACTTCTGGGGCAAGTGCTGTTCAGCGAGCAGCGCCTCTTGAATGCCGGAACGGTACACGGAAAGGGGTGGGCGGCCAGCACCACGCCCGGCTGTCTTTGTCTCCCCGAGTAAACCGAATTTATTATCAAACGCATCACAACATTGTACCGCTAAAATAAAATGCAAAGACAATTTAACAAAAAAATGTTTTAAGTAGCGGCTTTGATTAGACGCCGCATCGGCTACTCAATTTGAGGCTGAGTCGACCTAGGGGAGGCCCAGGACCAGTTCGGATAATCGTCACTCACGTTTGCTGACCGTGTGCGGGAATCGAACTCGGCGAGGCCGCTAACCGCTGCGCCACCGCTCCTCTCTGAAACAGAGGTCGCTGTTTTCACACAGCCTCGGGTCACTTAAGCATCATGGCACCGAGACAGAGGTTACAGCCTCGAGTTGCTTCTGTCTGTTACGAAGACAGAGGTTACTGAAACAGAGGTCGCTGTTTTCACACAGCCTCGGGTCACTTAAGAATCATGGCACCGAGACAGAGGTTACAGCCTCGAGTTGCTTCTGTCTATTACGAAGACAGAGGTTACTGAAACAGAGGTCGCTGTTTTCACACAGCCTCGGTTCACTTAAGCATCATGGCACCGAGACAGAGGTTACAGCCTCGAATTGCTTCTGTCTGTTACGAAGACAGAGGTCACTGTTTGGAAGAAAATAAGAATTAATGTTGATTTGAAGCTTTCGTGAATGCAGGAATCTATACTCTGGTTAAAATTCTGATTTATTTTATACCTACGTGACTTTACCGAAAGAACTAAAAAAATAAGAATTAAGTTTTACCCTGTCTGGCAATAAAAAAACCCTTTTTTTGCGAGGAATCAACTCTGCTGCATTAACCGCACGCACTTGTGATGAACACGCAAACACAACATGCTCTGATAATATATGCAAATCTAGAATTAATATATGGCGTGTCTCCCGCACACAACGCGTCATCCACCACCAGACACCCCCCGGCGCCTCTGCAGCCCCCGGCAACAGTCCCAGCCAATCACCGCCGTCGCTTCTCGTCTACCTTTGATTGGGCCCAACCGATGACGTCACCTCACAGCTTCTGCCTCCTCTCAGACACCCCCCGGCGCCTCTGCAGCCCCCGGCAACAGTCCCAGCCAATCACCGTTAGCGCCACGGGCAGCGATTTGTCACTGGGTAAACAGCGGGAGGGGGGCGGGGGCGCGGGTGGGGGGGATGAAGAGACTCCTCCCCCCCCACCACCCCCCAACAGCCGGGGGCGTTCGATTGGATGCGCAGGATGACGTCAGATGATCCGGGTACTAACGGGTTTTTGTTGCCATATAAGGGAGTGGGAGCGGAGCAAAAAAATTCTGCGGAGTCATTCAGGAACGTCGGCACGAAGTTCAGGCGGCCTCAGCCGTCCTCAACATTCCGCGTGAGGTTCGCAGGGTGGAGTTCAGGGCGAGCCTTTCCCCCCCCCAAGCCCCATCGGGCAGCGTAAAGAAGAGGTGAGTGGATACCGGTAAAAGGCGAGGTCGGCTGTTCCGGTCGAGCTTAGGCGATAGACTGCGCTCGGCGACGAGGCCTATTCTCTCACCCTCTCCTAGCCTCTCCACTGCTAGCCTGTTCTCTCTCACGCTCCTAGCCTCTCTACTGCTAGCCTGTTCTCTCACTCTCCTTAGCCTCTCCACTGCTAGCCTGTTCTCTCACGCTCCTAGCCTCTCCACTGCTAGCCTGTTCTCTCTCACGCTCCTAGCCTCTCCACTGCTGCCCTGTTCTCTCTCTCCAAGCCTCTCCACTGCTAGCCTGTTCTCTCACTCTCCTAGCCTCTCCACTGCTAGCCTGTTCTCTCACCCTCTCCTAGCCTCTCCACTGCTAGCCTGTTCTCTCACCCTCTCCTAGCCTCTCCACTGCTAGCCTGTTCTCTCTCACTCTCCTAGCCTCTCCACTGCTAGCCTGTTCTCTCTCACTCTTCTAGCCTCTCCACTGCTAGCCTGTTCTCTCACGCTCCTTAGCCTCTCCACTGCTAGCCTGTTCTCTCACTCTCCTAGCCTCTCCACTGCTAGCCTGTTCTCTCTCACGCTCCTAGCCTCTCTACTGCTAGCCTGTTCTCTCACTCTCCTTAGCCTCTCCACTGCTAGCCTGTTCTCTCACGCTCCTAGCCTCTCCACTGCTAGCCTGTTCTCTCTCACGCTCCTAGCCTCTCCACTGCTGCCCTGTTCTCTCTCTCCAAGCCTCTCCACTGCTAGCCTGTTCTCTCACTCTCCTAGCCTCTCCACTGCTAGCCTGTTCTCTCACCCTCTCCTAGCCTCTCCACTGCTAGCCTGTTCTCTCACCCTCTCCTAGCCTCTCCACTGCTAGCCTGTTCTCTCTCACTCTCCTAGCCTCTCCACTGCTAGCCTGTGCTCTCACCCTCCTGGCCTCTCCACTGTTAGCCTGTTCTCTCACGCTCCTAGCCTCTCCACTGCTAGCCTATTCTCTCTCTCCTAGCCTCTCTACTGCTAGCCTGTTCTCTCACGCTCCTAGCCACTCCACTGCTAGCCTGTTCTCTCACCCTCCTAGCCTCTCCACTGCTTGCCTGTTGTCTCACTCTCCTAGCCTCTCCACTGCTAGCCTGTTCTCTCACACTCCTTAGCCTCTCCACTGCTAGCCTGTTCTCTCTCTCACTCTCCTAGCCTCTCCACTGCTAGCCTGTTCGCTCTCACACTCCTAGCCTCTCTACTGCTAGCCTGTTCTCTCACTCTCCTTAGCCTCTCCACTGCTAGCCTGTTCTCTCACTCTCCTAGCCTCTCCACTGCCTGCCTGTTCTCTCTCACTCTCCTAGCCTCTCCACTGCTAGCCAGTTCTCTCTCACGCTCCTAGCCTCTCCACTGCTAGCCTGTTCTCTCACGCTCCTAGCCTCTCCACTGCTAGCCTGTTCTCTCTCACGCTCCTAGCCTCTCCACTGCTGCCCTGTTCTCTCTCTCCAAGCCGCTCCACTGCTAGCCTGTTCTCTCACTCTCCTAGCCTCTCCACTGCTAGCCTGTTCTTTCTCACTCTTCTAGCCTCTCCACTGCTAGCCTGTTCTCTCACGCTCCTTAGCCTCTCCACTGCTAGCCTGTTCTCTCTCACTCTCCTAGCCTCTCCACTGCTAGCCTGTTCTCTCTCACGCTCCTAGCCTCTCTACTGATAGCCTGTTCTCTCACTCTCCTTAGCCTCTCCACTGCTAGCCTGTTCTCTCACGCTCCTAGCCTCTCTACTGATAGCCTGTTCTCTCACGCTCCTAGCCTCTCCACTGCTAGCCTGTTCTCTCTCACGCTCCTAGCCTCTCCACTGCTGCCCTGTTCTCTCTCTCCAAGCCTCTCCACTGCTAGCCTGTTCTCTCACTCTCCTAGCCTCTCTACTGCTAGCCTGTTCTCTCACCCTCTCCTAGCCTCTCCACTGCTAGCCTGTTCTCTCACCCTCTCCTAGCCTCTCCACTGCTAGCCTGTTCTCTCTCACTCTCCTAGCCTCTCCACTGCTCGCCTGTTCTCTCTCTCTCTCCTAGCCTCTCTACTGCTAGCCTGTTCTCTCTCACGCTCCTAGCCTCTCCACTGCTAGCCTGTTCTCTCACCCTCCTGGCCTCTCCACTGCTAGCCTGTTCTCTCACGCTCCTAGCCTCTCCACTGCTAGCCTATTCTCTCTCTCCTAGCCTCTCTACTGCTAGCCTGTTCTCTCACGCTCCTAGCCACTCCACTGCTAGCCTGTTCTCTCACCCTTCTAGCCTCTCCACTGCTAGCCTGTTCTCTCACCCTCCTAGCCTCTCCACTGCTAGCCTGTTCTCTCACTCTCCTAGCCTCTCCACTGCTAGCCTGTTCTCTCACGCTCCTAGCCTCTCCACTGCTAGCCTGTTCTCTCACCCTCCTAGCCTCTCCACTGCTAGCCTGTTCTCTCTCACTCTCCTAGCCTCTCCACTGCCTGCCTGTTCTCTCTCACTCTCCTAGCCTCTCCACTGCTAGCCTGTTCTCTCACCCTCCTAGCCTCTCCACTGCTAGCCTGTTCTCTCTCACTCTCCTAGCCTCTCCACTGCCTGCCTGTTCTCTCTCACTCTCCTAGCCTCTCCACTGCTAGCCAGTTCTCTCACCCTCCTAGCCTCTCCACTGCTAGCCTGTTCTCTCTCACGCTCCTAGCCTCTCTACTGCTAGCCTGTTCTCTCACGCTCCTAGCCTCTCCACTGCTAGCCTGTTCTCTCACTCTCCTAGCCTCTCCACTGCTAGCCTGTTCTCTCTCACTCTCCTAGCCTCTCCACTGCTAGCCTGTTCTCTCTCACTCTCCTAGCCTCTCCACTGCTAGCCTGTTCTCTCTCACGCTCCTAGCCTCTCTACTGCTAGCCTGTTCTCTCACTCTCATAGCCTCTCCACGGCTAGCCTGTTCTCTCTCACCCTCCTAGCCTCTCTACTGCTATCCTGTTCTCTCACGCTCCTAGCCTCTCCACTGCTAGCCTGTTCTCTCACGCTCCTTAGCCTCTCCACTGCTAGCCTGTTCTCTCTCTCACTCTCCTAGCCTCTCCACTGCTAGCCTGTTCTCTCTCACGCTCCTAGCCTCTCTACTGCTAGCCTGTTCTCTCACTCTCCTTAGCCTCTCCACTGCTAGCCTGTTCTCTCACGCTCCTAGCCTCTCCACTGCTGCCCTGTTCTCTATCTCCAAGCCTCTCCACTGCTAGCCTGTTCTCTCACCCTCCTGGCCTCTCCACTACTAGCCTGTTCTCTCACGCTCCTAGCCTCTCCACTGCTAGCCTGTTCTCTCTCTCCTAGCCTCTCCACTGCTCGCCTGTTCTCTCACGCTCCTCGCCTCTCCACTGCTAGCCTGTTCTCTCACCCTCCTAGCCTCTCCACTGCTAGCCTGTTCTCTCACTCTCCTAGCCTCTCCACTGCTAGCCTGTTCTCTCACCCTCCTAGCCTCTCCACTGCTAGCCTGTTCTCTCTCACTCTCCTAGCCTCTCCACTGCCTGCCTGTTCTCTCACTCTCCTAGCCTCTCCACTGCTAGCCTGTTCTCTCTCATGCTCCTAGCCTCTCCACTGCTAGCCTGTTCTCTCACCCTCCTAGCCTCTCCACTGCTAGCCTGTTCTCTCCCCCTCCTAGCCTCTCCACTGCTAGCCTGTTCTCTCTCACTCTCCTAGCCTCTCCACTGCCTGCCTGTTCTCTCTCACTCTCCTAGCCTCTCCACTGCTAGCCTGTTCTCTCTCACGCTCCTAGCCTCTCCACTGCTAGCCTGTTCTCTCACCCTCCTAGCCTCTCCACTGCTAGCCTGTTCTCTCTCACGCTCCTAGCCTCTCTACTGCTAGCCTGTTCTCTCACGCTCCTAGCATCTCCACTGCTAGCCTGTTCTCTCACTCTCCTAGCCTCTCCACTGCTAGCCTGTTCTCTCACTCTCCTAGCCTCCACTGCTAGTCTGTTCTCTCTCTCCTAGCCTCTCCACTGCTAGCCTGTTCTCTCTCACTCTCCTAGCCTCTCCACTGCTAGCCTGTTCTCTCTCATTCTCCTAGCCTCTCCACTGCTAGCCTGTTCTCTCACGCTCCTTAGCCTCTCCACTGCTAGCCTGTTCTCTCTCACTCTCCTAGCCTCTCCACTGCTAGCCTGTTCTCTCTCACGGTCCTAGCCTCTCCACTGCTGCCCTGTTCTCTCTCTCCAAGCCTCTCCACTGCTAGCCTGTTCTCTCACTCTCCTAGCCTCTCCACTGCTAGCCTGTTCTCTCACCCTCTCCTAGCCTCTCCACTGCTAGCCTGTTCTCTCACCCTCTCCTAGCCTCTCCACTGCTAGCCTGTTCTCTCTCTCTCTCCTAGCCTCTCCACTGCTAGCCTGTTCTCTCTCACTCTCCTAGCCTCTCCACTGCTAGCCTGTGCTCTCACCCTCCTGGCCTCTCCACTGCTAGCCTGTTCTCTCACGCTCCTAGCCTCTCCACTGCTAGCCTATTCTCTCTCTCCTAGCCTCTCTACTGCTAGCCTGTTCTCTCACGCTCCTAGCCACTCCACTGCTAGCCTATTCTCTCACCCTCCTTAGCCTCTCCACTGCTAGCCTGTTCTCTCTCACTCTCCTAGCCTCTCCACTGCTAGCCTGGTCTCTCACACTCCTTAGCCTCCACTGCTAGCCTGTTCTCTCTCTCACACTCCTTAGCCTCTCCACTGCTAGCCTGTTCTCTCTCTCACTCTCCTAGCCTCTCCACTGCTAGCCTGTTCTCTCTCACGCTCCTAGCCTCTCTACTGCTAGCCTGTTCTCTCACTCTCCTTAGCCTCTCCACTGCTAGCCTGTTCTCTCACGCTCCTAGCCTCTCCACTGCTAGCCTGTTCTCTCACACTCCTTAGCCTCCACTGCTAGCCTGTTCTCTCTCTCACACTCCTTAGCCTCTCCACTGCTAGCCTGTTCTCTCTCTCACTCTCCTAGCCTCTCCACTGCTAGCCTGTTCTCTCTCACGCTCCTAGCCTCTCTACTGCTAGCCTGTTCTCTCACTCTCCTTAGCCTCTCCACTGCTAGCCTGTTCTCTCACGCTCCTAGCCTCTCCACTGCTGCCCTGTTCTCTCTCTCCAAGCCTCTCCACTGCTAGCCTGTTCTCTCACTCTCCTAGCCTCTCCACTGCTAGCCTGTTCTCTCACCCTCTCCTAGCCTCTCCACTGCTAGCCTGTTCTCTCTCCCTCTCCTAGCCTCTCCACTGCTCGCCTGCTCTCTCTCTCTCCTAGCCTCTCCACTGCTAGCCTGTTATCTCTCACTCTCCTAGCCTCTCCACTGCTAGCCTGTTCTCTCACCCTCCTGGCCTCTCCACTGCTAGCCTGTTCTCTCACGCTCCTAGCCTCTCCACTGCTAGCCTGTTCTCTCACGCTCCTAGCCTCTCCACTGCTAGCCTGTTCTCTCACCCTCCTAGCCTCTCCACTGCTAGCCTGTTCTCTCACCCTCCTAGCCTCTCCACTGCTAGCCTGTTCTCTCACTCTCCTAGCCTCTCCACTGCTAGCCTGTTCTCTCACCCTCCTAGCCTCTCCACTGCTAGCCTGTTCTCTCACCTTCCTAGCCTCTCCACTGCTAGCCTGTTCTCTCTCACGCTCCTAGCCTCTCTACTGCTAGCCTGTTCTCTCACGCTCCTAGCCTCTTCACTGCTAGCCTGTTCTCTCACTCTCCTAGCCTCTCCACTGCTAGCCTGTTCTCTCTCACTCTCCTAGCCTCTCCACTGCCTGCCTGTTCTCTCTCACTCTCCTAGCCTCTCCACTGCTAGCCTGTTCTCTCTCACGCTCCTAGCCTCTCCACTGCTAGCCTGTTCTCTCACCCTCCTAGCCTCTCCACTGCTAGCCTGTTCTCTCTCACGCTCCTAGCCTCTCTACTGCTAGCCTGTTCTCTCACGCTCCTAGCATCTCCACTGCTAGCCTGTTCTCTCACTCTCCTAGCCTCTCCACTGCTAGCCTGTTCTCTCACTCTCCTAGCCTCCACTGCTAGTCTGTTCTCTCTCTCCTAGCCTCTCCACTGCTAGCCTGTTCTCTCTCACTCTCCTAGCCTCTCCACTGCTAGCCTGTTCTCTCTCATTCTCCTAGCCTCTCCACTGCTAGCCTGTTCTCTCACGCTCCTTAGCCTCTCCACTGCTAGCCTGTTCTCTCTCACTCTCCTAGCCTCTCCACTGCTAGCCTGTTCTCTCTCACGGTCCTAGCCTCTCCACTGCTGCCCTGTTCTCTCTCTCCAAGCCTCTCCACTGCTAGCCTGTTCTCTCACTCTCCTAGCCTCTCCACTGCTAGCCTGTTCTCTCACCCTCTCCTAGCCTCTCCACTGCTAGCCTGTTCTCTCACCCTCTCCTAGCCTCTCCACTGCTAGCCTGTTCTCTCTCTCTCTCCTAGCCTCTCCACTGCTAGCCTGTTCTCTCTCACTCTCCTAGCCTCTCCACTGCTAGCCTGTGCTCTCACCCTCCTGGCCTCTCCACTGCTAGCCTGTTCTCTCACGCTCCTAGCCTCTCCACTGCTAGCCTATTCTCTCTCTCCTAGCCTCTCTACTGCTAGCCTGTTCTCTCACGCTCCTAGCCACTCCACTGCTAGCCTATTCTCTCACCCTCCTTAGCCTCTCCACTGCTAGCCTGTTCTCTCTCACTCTCCTAGCCTCTCCACTGCTAGCCTGGTCTCTCACACTCCTTAGCCTCCACTGCTAGCCTGTTCTCTCTCTCACACTCCTTAGCCTCTCCACTGCTAGCCTGTTCTCTCTCTCACTCTCCTAGCCTCTCCACTGCTAGCCTGTTCTCTCTCACGCTCCTAGCCTCTCTACTGCTAGCCTGTTCTCTCACTCTCCTTAGCCTCTCCACTGCTAGCCTGTTCTCTCACGCTCCTAGCCTCTCCACTGCTAGCCTGTTCTCTCACACTCCTTAGCCTCCACTGCTAGCCTGTTCTCTCTCTCACACTCCTTAGCCTCTCCACTGCTAGCCTGTTCTCTCTCTCACTCTCCTAGCCTCTCCACTGCTAGCCTGTTCTCTCTCACGCTCCTAGCCTCTCTACTGCTAGCCTGTTCTCTCACTCTCCTTAGCCTCTCCACTGCTAGCCTGTTCTCTCACGCTCCTAGCCTCTCCACTGCTGCCCTGTTCTCTCTCTCCAAGCCTCTCCACTGCTAGCCTGTTCTCTCACTCTCCTAGCCTCTCCACTGCTAGCCTGTTCTCTCACCCTCTCCTAGCCTCTCCACTGCTAGCCTGTTCTCTCTCCCTCTCCTAGCCTCTCCACTGCTCGCCTGCTCTCTCTCTCTCCTAGCCTCTCCACTGCTAGCCTGTTCTCTCTCACGCTCCTAGCCTCACCACTGCTAGCCTGTTCTCTCACCCTCCTGGCCTCTCCACTGCTAGCCTGTTCTCTCACGCTCCTAGCCTCTCCACTGCTAGCCTGTTCTCTCACCCTCCTAGCCTCTCCACTGCTAGCCTGTTCTCTCACGCGCCTAGCCTCTCCACTGCTAGCCTGTTCTCTCACCCTCCTAGCCTCTCCACTGCTAGCCTGTTCTCTCACCTTCCTAGCCTCTCCACTGCTAGCCTGTTCTCTCTCACGCTCCTAGCCTCTCTACTGCTAGCCTGTTCTCTCACGCTCCTAGCCTCTCCACTGCTGCCCTGTTCTCTCTCTCCAAGCCTCTCCACTGCTAGCTTGTTCTCTCACTCTCCTAGCCTCTCCACTGCTAGCCTGTTCTCTCACCCTCTCCTAGCCTCTCCACTGCTAGCCTGTTCTCTCACCCTCTCCTAGCCTCTCCACTGCTAGCCTGTTCTCTCTCCCTCTCCTAGCCTCTCCACTGCTCGCCTGCTCTCTCTCTCTCCTAGCCTCTCCACTGCTAGCCTGTTATCTCTCACTCTCCTAGCCTCTCCACTGCTAGCCTGTTCTCTCACCCTCCTGGCCTCTCCACTGCTAGCCTGTTCTCTCACGCTCCTAGCCTCTCCACTGCTAGCCTGTTCTCTCACCCTCCTAGCCTCTCCACTGCTAGCCTGTTCTCTCACCCTCCTAGCCTCTCCACTGCTAGCCTGTTCTCTCACTCTCCTAGCCTCTCCACTGCTAGCCTGTTCTCTCACCCTCCTAGCCTCTCCACTGCTAGCCTGTTCTCTCACCTTCCTAGCCTCTCCACTGCTAGCCTGTTCTCTCTCACGCTCCTAGCCTCTCTACTGCTAGCCTGTTCTCTCACGCTCCTAGCCTCTTCACTGCTAGCCTGTTCTCTCACTCTCCTAGCCTCTCCACTGCTAGCCTGTTCTCTCACTCTCCTAGCCTCTCCACTGCTAGCCTGTTCTCTCACTCTCCTAGCCTCTCCACTGCTAGCCTGTTCTCTCACTCTCCTAGCCTCTCCACTGCTAGCCTGTTCTCTCTCTCCTAGCCTCTCCACTGCTAGCCTGTTCTCTCTCACTCTCCTAGCCTCTCCACTGCTAGCCTGTTCTCTCACTCTCCTAGCCTCTCCACTGCTAGCCTGTTCTCTCACTCTCCTAGCCTCTCCACTGCTAGCCTGTTCTCTCACTCTCCTAGCCTCTCCACTGCTAGCCTGTTCTCTCTCTCCTAGCCTCTCCACTGCTAGCCTGTTCTCTCTCACTCTCCTAGCCTCTCCACTGCTAGCCTGTTCTCTCTCACTCTCCTAGCCTCTCCACTGCTAGCCTGTTCTCTCTCACTCTCCTAGCCTCTCCACTGCTAGCCTGTTCTCTCTCACGCTCCTAGCCTCTCTACTGCTAGCCTGTTCTCTCACTCTCATAGCCTCTCCACGGCTAGCCTGTTCTCTCTCACCCTCCTAGCCTCTCTACTGCTATCCTGTTCTCTCACGCTCCTAGCCTCTCCACTGCTAGCCTGTTCTCTCACGCTCCTTAGCCTCTCCACTGCTAGCCTGTTCTCTCTCTCACTCTCCTAGCCTCTCCACTGCTAGCCTGTTCTCTCTCACGCTCCTAGCCTCTCTACTGCTAGCCTGTTCTCTCACTCTCCTTAGCCTCTCCACTGCTAGCCTGTTCTCTCACGCTCCTAGCCTCTCCACTGCTGCCCTGTTCTCTATCTCCAAGCCTCTCCACTGCTAGCCTGTTCTCTCACCCTCCTGGCCTCTCCACTACTAGCCTGTTCTCTCACGCTCCTAGCCTCTCCACTGCTAGCCTGTTCTCTCTCTCCTAGCCTCTCCACTGCTAGCCTGTTCTCTCACGCTCCTCGCCTCTCCACTGCTAGCCTGTTCTCTCACCCTCCTAGCCTCTCCACTGCTAGCCTGTTCTCTCACTCTCCTAGCCTCTCCACTGCTAGCCTGTTCTCTCACCCTCCTAGCCTCTCCACTGCTAGCCTGTTCTCTCTCACTCTCCTAGCCTCTCCACTGCCTGCCTGTTCTCTCACTCTCCTAGCCTCTCCACTGCTAGCCTGTTCTCTCTCATGCTCCTAGCCTCTCCACTGCTAGCCTGTTCTCTCACCCTCCTAGCCTCTCCACTGCTAGCCTGTTCTCTCCCCCTCCTAGCCTCTCCACTGCTAGCCTGTTCTCTCTCACTCTCCTAGCCTCTCCACTGCTAGCCTGTTCTCTCTCACGCTCCTAGCCTCTCCACTGCTAGCCTGTTCTCTCACCCTCCTAGCCTCTCCACTGCTAGCCTGTTCTCTCTCACGCTCCTAGCCTCTCTACTGCTAGCCTGTTCTCTCACGCTCCTAGCCTCTCCACTGCTAGCCTGTTCTCTCACTCTCCTAGCCTCTCCACTGCTAGCCTGTTCTCTCACTCTCCTAGCCTCCACTGCTAGTCTGTTCTCTCTCTCCTAGCCTCTCCACTGCTAGCCTGTTCTCTCTCACTCTCCTAGCCTCTCCACTGCTAGCCTGTTCTCTCTCATTCTCCTAGCCTCTCCACTGCTAGCCTGTTCTCTCACGCTCCTTAGCCTCTCCACTGCTAGCCTGTTCTCTCTCTCACTCTCCTAGCCTCTCCACTGCTAGCCTGTTCTCTCTCACGGTCCTAGCCTCTCCACTGCTGCCCTGTTCTCTCTCTCCAAGCCTCTCCACTGCTAGCCTGTTCTCTCACTCTCCTAGCCTCTCCACTGCTAGCCTGTTCTCTCACCCTCTCCTAGCCTCTCCACTGCTAGCCTGTTCTCTCACCCTCTCCTAGCCTCTCCACTGCTAGCCTGTTCTCTCACCCTCTCCTAGCCTCTCCACTGCTAGCCTGTTCTCTCTCTCTCTCCTAGCCTCTCCACTGCTAGCCTGTTCTCTCACCCTCTCCTAGCCTCTCTACTGCTAGCCTGTTCTCTCTCACGCTCCTAGCCTCTCCACTGCTAGCCTGTGCTCTCACCCTCCTGGCCTCTCCACTGCTAGCCTGTTCTCTCACGCTCCTAGCCTCTCCACTGCTAGCCTATTCTCTCTCTCCTAGCCTCTCTACTGCTAGCCTGTTCTCTCACGCTCCTAGCCACTCCACTGCTAGCCTATTCTCTCACCCTCCTTAGCCTCTCCACTGCTAGCCTGTTCTCTCTCACTCTCCTAGCCTCTCCACTGCTAGCCTGTTCTCTCACACTCCTTAGCCTCCACTGCTAGCCTGTTCTCTCTCTCACACTCCTTAGCCTCTCCACTGCTAGCCTGTTCTCTCTCTCACTCTCCTAGCCTCTCCACTGCTAGCCTGTTCTCTCTCACGCTCCTAGCCTCTCTACTGCTAGCCTGTTCTCTCACTCTCCTTAGCCTCTCCACTGCTAGCCTGTTCTCTCACGCTCCTAGCCTCTCCACTGCTAGCCTGTTCTCTCACACTCCTTAGCCTCCACTGCTAGCCTGTTCTCTCTCTCACACTCCTTAGCCTCTCCACTGCTAGCCTGTTCTCTCTCTCACTCTCCTAGCCTCTCCACTGCTAGCCTGTTCTCTCTCACGCTCCTAGCCTCTCTACTGCTAGCCTGTTCTCTCACTCTCCTTAGCCTCTCCACTGCTAGCCTGTTCTCTCACGCTCCTAGCCTCTCCACTGCTGCCCTGTTCTCTCTCTCCAAGCCTCTCCACTGCTAGCCTGTTCTCTCACTCTCCTAGCCTCTCCACTGCTAGCCTGTTCTCTCACCCTCTCCTAGCCTCTCCACTGCTAGCCTGTTCTCTCACCCTCTCCTAGCCTCTCCACTGCTAGCCTGTTCTCTCTCCCTCTCCTAGCCTCTCCACTGCTCGCCTGCTCTCTCTCTCTCCTAGCCTCTCCACTGCTAGCCTGTTCTCTCTCACGCTCCTAGCCTCACCACTGCTAGCCTGTTCTCTCACCCTCCTGGCCTCTCCACTGCTAGCCTGTTCTCTCACGCTCCTAGCCTCTCCACTGCTAGCCTGTTCTCTCACCCTCCTAGCCTCTCCACTGCTAGCCTGTTCTCTCACGCGCCTAGCCTCTCCACTGCTAGCCTGTTCTCTCACCCTCCTAGCCTCTCCACTGCTAGCCTGTTCTCTCACCTTCCTAGCCTCTCCACTGCTAGCCTGTTCTCTCTCACGCTCCTAGCCTCTCTACTGCTAGCCTGTTCTCTCACGCTCCTAGCCTCTCCACTGCTGCCCTGTTCTCTCTCTCCAAGCCTCTCCACTGGTAGCTTGTTCTCTCACTCTCCTAGCCTCTCCACTGCTAGCCTGTTCTCTCACCCTCTCCTAGCCTCTCCACTGCTAGCCTGTTCTCTCACCCTCTCCTAGCCTCTCCACTGCTAGCCTGTTATCTCTCACTCTCCTAGCCTCTCCACTGCTAGCCTGTTCTCTCACCCTCCTGGCCTCTCCACTGCTAGCCTGTTCTCTCACGCTCCTAGCCTCTCCACTGCTAGCCTGTTCTCTCACCCTCCTAGCCTCTCCACTGCTAGCCTGTTCTCTCACCCTCCTAGCCTCTCCACTGCTAGCCTGTTCTCTCACTCTCCTAGCCTCTCCACTGCTAGCCTGTTCTCTCACCCTCCTAGCCTCTCCACTGCTAGCCTGTTCTCTCACCTTCCTAGCCTCTCCACTGCTAGCCTGTTCTCTCTCACGCTCCTAGCCTCTCTACTGCTAGCCTGTTCTCTCACGCTCCTAGCCTCTTCACTGCTAGCCTGTTCTCTCACTCTCCTAGCCTCTCCACTGCTAGCCTGTTCTCTCACTCTCCTAGCCTCTCCACTGCTAGCCTGTTCTCTCACTCTCCTAGCCTCTCCACTGCTAGCCTGTTCTCTCACTCTCCTAGCCTATCCACTGCTAGCCTGTTCTCTCTCTCCTAGCCTCTCCACTGCTAGCCTGTTCTCTCTCACTCTCCTAGCCTCTCCACTGCTAGCCTGTTCTCTCACTCTCCTAGCCTCTCCACTGCTAGCCTGTTCTCTCACTCTCCTAGCCTCTCCACTGCTAGCCTGTTCTCTCACTCTCCTAGCCTCTCCACTGCTAGCCTGTTCTCTCTCTCCTAGCCTCTCCACTGCTAGCCTGTTCTCTCTCACTCTCCTAGCCTCTCCACTGCTAGCCTGTTATCTCTCACTCTCCTAGCCTCTCCACTGCTAGCCTGTTCTCTCACTCTCCTAGCCTCTCTACTGCTAGCCTGTTCTCTCACTCTCATAGCCTCTCCACGGCTAGCCTGTTCTCTCTCACCCTCCTAGCCTCTCTACTGCTAGCCTGTTCTCTCACACTCCTAGCCTCTCCACTGCTAGCCTGTTCTCTCACGCTCCTAGCCTCTCCACTGCTAGCCTGTTCTCTCTCTCCTAGCCTCTCCACTGCTAGCCTGTTCTCTCACGCTCCTAGCCTCTCCACGACTAGCCTGTTCTCTCTCACCCTCCTAGCCTCTCTACTGCTAGCCCATTCTCTCACACTCCTAGCCTCTCCACTGCTAGCCTGTTCTCTCACGCTCCTAGCCTCTCCACTGCTAGCCTGTTCTCTCTCTCCTAACCTCTCCACTGCTAGCCTGTTCTCTCACGCTCCTAGCCTCTCCACTGCTAGCCTGTTCTCTCACCCTCCTAGCCTCTCCACTGCTAGCCTGTTCTCTCTCACTCTCCTAGCCTCTCCACTGCCTGCCTGTTCTCTCTCACGCTCCTAGCCTCTCCACTGCTAGCCTGTTCTCTCACCCTCCTAGCCTCTCCACTGCTAGCCTGTTCTCTCTCCCGCTCCTAGCCTCTCTACTGCTAGCCTGTTCTCTCACGCTCCTAGCCTCACCACTGCTAGCCTGTTCTCTCACCCTCCTGGCCTCTCCACTGCTAGCCTGTTCTCTCACGCTCCTAGCCTCTCCACTGCTAGCCTGTTCTCTCACCCTCCTAGCCTCTCCACTGCTAGCCTGTTCTCTCACGCGCCTAGCCTCTCCACTGCTAGCCTGTTCTCTCACCCTCCTAGCCTCTCCACTGCTAGCCTGTTCTCTCACCTTCCTAGCCTCTCCACTGCTAGCCTGTTCTCTCTCACGCTCCTAGCCTCTCTACTGCTAGCCTGTTCTCTCACGCTCCTAGCCTCTCCACTGCTGCCCTGTTCTCTCTCTCCAAGCCTCTCCACTGGTAGCTTGTTCTCTCACTCTCCTAGCCTCTCCACTGCTAGCCTGTTCTCTCACCCTCTCCTAGCCTCTCCACTGCTAGCCTGTTCTCTCACCCTCTCCTAGCCTCTCCACTGCTAGCCTGTTATCTCTCACTCTCCTAGCCTCTCCACTGCTAGCCTGTTCTCTCACCCTCCTGGCCTCTCCACTGCTAGCCTGTTCTCTCACGCTCCTAGCCTCTCCACTGCTAGCCTGTTCTCTCACCCTCCTAGCCTCTCCACTGCTAGCCTGTTCTCTCACCTTCCTAGCCTCTCCACTGCTAGCCTGTTCTCTCTCACGCTCCTAGCCTCTCTACTGCTAGCCTGTTCTCTCACGCTCCTAGCCTCTTCACTGCTAGCCTGTTCTCTCACTCTCCTAGCCTCTCCACTGCTAGCCTGTTCTCTCACTCTCCTAGCCTCTCCACTGCTAGCCTGTTCTCTCACTCTCCTAGCCTCTCCACTGCTAGCCTGTTCTCTCACTCTCCTAGCCTATCCACTGCTAGCCTGTTCTCTCTCTCCTAGCCTCTCCACTGCTAGCCTGTTCTCTCTCACTCTCCTAGCCTCTCCACTGCTAGCCTGTTCTCTCACTCTCCTAGCCTCTCCACTGCTAGCCTGTTCTCTCACTCTCCTAGCCTCTCCACTGCTAGCCTGTTCTCTCACTCTCATAGCCTCTCCACTGCTAGCCTGTTCTCTCTCTCCTAGCCTCTCCACTGCTAGCCTGTTCTCTCTCACTCTCCTAGCCTCTCCACTGCTAGCCTGTTATCTCTCACTCTCCTAGCCTCTCCACTGCTAGCCTGTTCTCTCACGCTCCTAGCCTCTCTACTGCTAGCCTGTTCTCTCACTCTCATAGCCTCTCCACGGCTAGCCTGTTCTCTCTCACCCTCCTAGCCTCTCTACTGCTAGCCTGTTCTCTCACACTCCTAGCCTCTCCACTGCTAGCCTGTTCTCTCACGCTCCTAGCCTCTCCACTGCTAGCCTGTTCTCTCACGCTCCTAGCCTCTCCACTGCTAGCCTGTTCTCTCTCACGCTCCTAGCCTCTCTACTGCTGCCCTGTTCTCTCACGCTCCTAGCCTCTCCACTGCTAGCCAGTTCTCTCACCCTCCTAGCCTCTCCACTGCTAGCCTGTTCTCTCTCACGCTCCTAGCCTCTCTACTGCTAGCCTGTTCTCTCACGCTCCTAGCCTCTCCACTGCTAGCCTGTTCTCTCACTCTCCTAGCCTCTCCACTGCTAGCCTGTTCTCTCTCTCTCTCCTAGCCTCTCCACTGCTAGCCTGTTCTCTCTCACTCTCCTAGCCTCTCCACTGCTAGCCTGTTCTCTCTCACTCTCCTAGCCTCTCCACTGCTAGCCTGTTCTCTCTCACTCTCCTAGCCTCTCCACTGCTAGCCTGTTCTCTCTCACGCTCCTAGCCTCTCTACTGCTAGCCTGTTCTCTCACTCTCATAGCCTCTCCACGGCTAGCCTGTTCTCTCTCACCCTCCTAGCCTCTCTACTGCTATCCTGTTCTCTCACGCTCCTAGCCTCTCCACTGCTAGCCTGTTCTCTCACGCTCCTTAGCCTCTCCACTGCTAGCCTGTTCTCTCTCTCACTCTCCTAGCCTCTCCACTGCTAGCCTGTTCTCTCTCACGCTCCTAGCCTCTCTACTGCTAGCCTGTTCTCTCACGCTCCTAGCCTCTCCACTGCTGCCCTGTTCTCTATCTCCAAGCCTCTCCACTGCTAGCCTGTTCTCTCACCCTCCTGGCCTCTCCACTACTAGCCTGTTCTCTCACGCTCCTAGCCTCTCCACTGCTAGCCTGTTCTCTCTCTCCTAGCCTCTCCACTGCTAGCCTGTTCTCTCACGCTCCTCGCCTCTCCACTGCTAGCCTGTTCTCTCACCCTCCTAGCCTCTCCACTGCTAGCCTGTTCTCTCACTCTCCTAGCCTCTCCACTGCTAGCCTGTTCTCTCACCCTCCTAGCCTCTCCACTGCTAGCCTGTTCTCTCTCACTCTCCTAGCCTCTCCACTGCCTGCCTGTTCTCTCACTCTCCTAGCCTCTCCACTGCTAGCCTGTTCTCTCTCATGCTCCTAGCCTCTCCACTGCTAGCCTGTTCTCTCACCCTCCTAGCCTCTCCACTGCTAGCCTGTTCTCTCCCCCTCCTAGCCTCTCCACTGCTAGCCTGTTCTCTCTCACTCTCCTAGCCTCTCCACTGCCTGCCTGTTCTCTCTCACTCTCCTAGCCTCTCCACTGCTAGCCTGTTCTCTCTCACGCTCCTAGCCTCTCCACTGCTAGCCTGTTCTCTCACCCTCCTAGCCTCTCCACTGCTAGCCTGTTCTCTCTCACGCTCCTAGCCTCTCTACTGCTAGCCTGTTCTCTCACGCTCCTAGCATCTCCACTGCTAGCCTGTTCTCTCACTCTCCTAGCCTCTCCACTGCTAGCCTGTTCTCTCACTCTCCTAGCCTCCACTGCTAGTCTGTTCTCTCTCTCCTAGCCTCTCCACTGCTAGCCTGTTCTCTCTCACTCTCCTAGCCTCTCCACTGCTAGCCTGTTCTCTCTCATTCTCCTAGCCTCTCCACTGCTAGCCTGTTCTCTCACGCTCCTTAGCCTCTCCACTGCTAGCCTGTTCTCTCTCACTCTCCTAGCCTCTCCACTGCTAGCCTGTTCTCTCTCACGGTCCTAGCCTCTCCACTGCTGCCCTGTTCTCTCTCTCCAAGCCTCTCCACTGCTAGCCTGTTCTCTCACTCTCCTAGCCTCTCCACTGCTAGCCTGTTCTCTCACCCTCTCCTAGCCTCTCCACTGCTAGCCTGTTCTCTCACCCTCTCCTAGCCTCTCCACTGCTAGCCTGTTCTCTCTCTCTCTCCTAGCCTCTCCACTGCTAGCCTGTTCTCTCTCACGCTCCTAGCCTCTCCACTGCTAGCCTGTGCTCTCACCCTCCTGGCCTCTCCACTGCTAGCCTGTTCTCTCACGCTCCTAGCCTCTCCACTGCTAGCCTATTCTCTCTCTCCTAGCCTCTCTACTGCTAGCCTGTTCTCTCACGCTCCTAGCCACTCCACTGCTAGCCTATTCTCTCACCCTCCTTAGCCTCTCCACTGCTAGCCTGTTCTCTCTCACTCTCCTAGCCTCTCCACTGCTAGCCTGGTCTCTCACACTCCTTAGCCTCCACTGCTAGCCTGTTCTCTCTCTCACACTCCTAGCCTCTCCACTGCTAGCCTGTTCTCTCTCACGCTCCTAGCCTCTCTACTGCTAGCCTGTTCTCTCACTCTCCTTAGCCTCTCCACTGCTAGCCTGTTCTCTCACGCTCCTAGCCTCTCCACTGCTAGCCTGTTCTCTCACACTCCTTAGCCTCCACTGCTAGCCTGTTCTCTCTCTCACACTCCTTAGCCTCTCCACTGCTAGCCTGTTCTCTCTCTCACTCTCCTAGCCTCTCCACTGCTAGCCTGTTCTCTCTCACGCTCCTAGCCTCTCTACTGCTAGCCTGTTCTCTCACTCTCCTTAGCCTCTCCACTGCTAGCCTGTTCTCTCACGCTCCTAGCCTCTCCACTGCTGCCCTGTTCTCTCTCTCCAAGCCTCTCCACTGCTAGCCTGTTCTCTCACTCTCCTAGCCTCTCCACTGCTAGCCTGTTCTCTCACCCTCTCCTAGCCTCTCCACTGCTAGCCTGTTCTCTCTCCCTCTCCTAGCCTCTCCACTGCTCGCCTGCTCTCTCTCTCTCCTAGCCTCTCCACTGCTAGCCTGTTCTCTCTCACGCTCCTAGCCTCACCACTGCTAGCCTGTTCTCTCACCCTCCTGGCCTCTCCACTGCTAGCCTGTTCTCTCACGCTCCTAGCCTCTCCACTGCTAGCCTGTTCTCTCACCCTCCTAGCCTCTCCACTGCTAGCCTGTTCTCTCACGCGCCTAGCCTCTCCACTGCTAGCCTGTTCTCTCACCCTCCTAGCCTCTCCACTGCTAGCCTGTTCTCTCACCTTCCTAGCCTCTCCACTGCTAGCCTGTTCTCTCTCACGCTCCTAGCCTCTCTACTGCTAGCCTGTTCTCTCACGCTCCTAGCCTCTCCACTGCTGCCCTGTTCTCTCTCTCCAAGCCTCTCCACTGCTAGCTTGTTCTCTCACTCTCCTAGCCTCTCCACTGCTAGCCTGTTCTCTCACCCTCTCCTAGCCTCTCCACTGCTAGCCTGTTCTCTCACCCTCTCCTAGCCTCTCCACTGCTAGCCTGTTCTCTCTCCCTCTCCTAGCCTCTCCACTGCTCGCCTGCTCTCTCTCTCTCCTAGCCTCTCCACTGCTAGCCTGTTATCTCTCACTCTCCTAGCCTCTCCACTGCTAGCCTGTTCTCTCACCCTCCTGGCCTCTCCACTGCTAGCCTGTTCTCTCACGCTCCTAGCCTCTCCACTGCTAGCCTGTTCTCTCACCCTCCTAGCCTCTCCACTGCTAGCCTGTTCTCTCACCCTCCTAGCCTCTCCACTGCTAGCCTGTTCTCTCACTCTCCTAGCCTCTCCACTGCTAGCCTGTTCTCTTACCCTCCTAGCCTCTCCACTGCTAGCCTGTTCTCTCACCTTCCTAGCCTCTCCACTGCTAGCCTGTTCTCTCTCACGCTCCTAGCCTCTCTACTGCTAGCCTGTTCTCTCACGCTCCTAGCCTCTTCACTGCTAGCCTGTTCTCTCACTCTCCTAGCCTCTCCACTGCTAGCCTGTTCTCTCACTCTCCTAGCCTCTCCACTGCTAGCCTGTTCTCTCACTCTCCTAGCCTCTCCACTGCTAGCCTGTTCTCTCACTCTCCTAGCCTCTCCACTGCTAGCCTGTTCTCTCTCTCCTAGCCTCTCCACTGCTAGCCTGTTCTCTCTCACTCTCCTAGCCTCTCCACTGCTAGCCTGTTCTCTCACTCTCCTAGCCTCTCCACTGCTAGCCTGTTCTCTCACTCTCCTAGCCTCTCCACTGCTAGCCTGTTCTCTCACTCTCCTAGCCTCTCCACTGCTAGCCTGTTCTCTCTCTCCTAGCCTCTCCACTGCTAGCCTGTTCTCTCTCACTCTCCTAGCCTCTCCACTGCTAGCCTGTTCTCTCTCACTCTCCTAGCCTCTCCACTGCTAGCCTGTTCTCTCTCCCTCTCCTAGCCTCTCCACTGCTCGCCTGCTCTCTCTCTCTCCTAGCCTCTCCACTGCTCGCCTGCTCTCTCTCTCTCCTAGCCTCTCCACTGCTAGCCTGTTCTCTCACCCTCCTAGCCTCTCCACTGCTAGCCTGTTCTCTCACCCTCCTAGCCTCTCCACTGCTAGCCTGTTCTCTCACTCTCCTAGCCTCTCCACTGCTAGCCTGTTCTCTTACCCTCCTAGCCTCTCCACTGCTAGCCTGTTCTCTCACCTTCCTAGCCTCTCCACTGCTAGCCTGTTCTCTCTCACGCTCCTAGCCTCTCTACTGCTAGCCTGTTCTCTCACGCTCCTAGCCTCTTCACTGCTAGCCTGTTCTCTCACTCTCCTAGCCTCTCCACTGCTAGCCTGTTCTCTCACTCTCCTAGCCTCTCCACTGCTAGCCTGTTCTCTCACTCTCCTAGCCTCTCCACTGCTAGCCTGTTCTCTCACTCTCCTAGCCTCTCCACTGCTAGCCTGTTCTCTCTCTCCTAGCCTCTCCACTGCTAGCCTGTTCTCTCTCACTCTCCTAGCCTCTCCACTGCTAGCCTGTTCTCTCACTCTCCTAGCCTCTCCACTGCTAGCCTGTTCTCTCACTCTCCTAGCCTCTCCACTGCTAGCCTGTTCTCTCACTCTCCTAGCCTCTCCACTGCTAGCCTGTTCTCTCTCTCCTAGCCTCTCCACTGCTAGCCTGTTCTCTCTCACTCTCCTAGCCTCTCCACTGCTAGCCTGTTCTCTCTCACTCTCCTAGCCTCTCCACTGCTAGCCTGTTCTCTCTCACTCTCCTAGCCTCTCCACTGCTAGCCTGTTCTCTCTCACGCTCCTAGCCTCTCTACTGCTAGCCTGTTCTCTCACTCTCATAGCCTCTCCACGGCTAGCCTGTTCTCTCTCACCCTCCTAGCCTCTCCACTGCTAGCCTGTTCTCTCACGCTCCTTAGCCTCCACTGCTAGCCTGTTCTCTCTCTCACTCTCCTAGCCTCTCCACTGCTAGCCTGTTCTCTCTCACGCTCCTAGCCTCTCTACTGCTAGCCTGTTCTCTCACTCTCCTTAGCCTCTCCACTGCTAGCCTGTTCTCTCACGCTCCTAGCCTCTCCACTGCTGCCCTGTTCTCTATCTCCAAGCCTCTCCACTGCTAGCCTGTTCTCTCACCCTCCTGGCCTCTCCACTACTAGCCTGTTCTCTCACGCTCCTGGCCTCTCCACTACTAGCCTGTTCTCTCACGCTCCTAGCCTCTCCACTGCTAGCCTGTTCTCTCTCTCCTAGCCTCTCCACTGCTAGCCTGTTCTCTCACGCTCCTCGCCTCTCCACTGCTAGCCTGTTCTCTCACCCTCCTAGCCTCTCCACTGCTAGCCTGTTCTCTCACTCTCCTAGCCTCTCCACTGCTAGCCTGTTCTCTCACCCTCCTAGCCTCTCCACTGCTAGCCTGTTCTCTCACCTTCCTAGCCTCTCCACTGCTAGCCTGTTCTCTCTCACGCTCCTAGCCTCTCTACTGCTAGCCTGTTCTCTCACGCTCCTAGCCTCTTCACTGCTAGCCTGTTCTCTCACTCTCCTAGCCTCTCCACTGCTAGCCTGTTCTCTCACTCTCCTAGCCTCTCCACTGCTAGCCTGTTCTCTCACTCTCCTAGCCTCTCCACTGCTAGCCTGTTCTCTCACTCTCCTAGCCTCTCCACTGCTAGCCTGTTCTCTCACTCTCCTAGCCTCTCCACTGCTAGCCTGTTCTCTCTCACTCTCCTAGCCTCTCCACTGCTAGCCTGTTCTCTCTCACTCTCCTAGCCTCTCCACTGCTAGCCTGTTCTCTCTCACTCTCCTAGCCTCTCCACTGCTAGCCTGTTCTCTCACTCTCCTAGCCTCTCCACTGCTAGCCTGTTCTCTCACTCTCCTAGCCTCTCCACTGCTAGCCTGTTCTCTCTCTCCTAGCCTCTCCACTGCTAGCCTGTTCTCTCTCACTCTCCTAGCCTCTCCACTGCTAGCCTGTTCTCTCTCACTCTCCTAGCCTCTCCACTGCTAGCCTGTTCTCTCTCACTCTCCTAGCCTCTCCACTGCTAGCCTGTTCTCTCTCACTCTCCTAGCCTCTCCACTGCTAGCCTGTTCTCTCTCACTCTCCTAGCCTCTCCACTGCTAGCCTGTTCTCTCTCTCTCTCCTAGCCTCTCCACTGCTAGCCTGTTCTCTCTCACGCTCCTAGCCTCTCCACTGCTAGCCTGTGCTCTCACCCTCCTGGCCTCTCCACTGCTAGCCTGTTCTCTCACGCTCCTAGCCTCTCCACTGCTAGCCTATTCTCTCTCTCCTAGCCTCTCTACTGCTAGCCTGTTCTCTCACGCTCCTAGCCACTCCACTGCTAGCCTATTCTCTCACCCTCCTTAGCCTCTCCACTGCTAGCCTGTTCTCTCTCACTCTCCTAGCCTCTCCACTGCTAGCCTGGTCTCTCACACTCCTTAGCCTCCACTGCTAGCCTGTTCTCTCTCTCACACTCCTTAGCCTCTCCACTGCTAGCCTGTTCTCTCTCTCACTCTCCTAGCCTCTCCACTGCTAGCCTGTTCTCTCTCACGCTCCTAGCCTCTCTACTGCTAGCCTGTTCTCTCACTCTCCTTAGCCTCTCCACTGCTAGCCTGTTCTCTCACGCTCCTAGCCTCTCCACTGCTAGCCTGTTCTCTCACACTCCTTAGCCTCCACTGCTAGCCTGTTCTCTCTCTCACACTCCTTAGCCTCTCCACTGCTAGCCTGTTCTCTCTCTCACTCTCCTAGCCTCTCCACTGCTAGCCTGTTCTCTCTCACGCTCCTAGCCTCTCTACTGCTAGCCTGTTCTCTCACTCTCCTTAGCCTCTCCACTGCTAGCCTGTTCTCTCACGCTCCTAGCCTCTCCACTGCTGCCCTGTTCTCTCTCTCCAAGCCTCTCCACTGCTAGCCTGTTCTCTCACTCTCCTAGCCTCTCCACTGCTAGCCTGTTCTCTCACCCTCTCCTAGCCTCTCCACTGCTAGCCTGTTCTCTCTCCCTCTCCTAGCCTCTCCACTGCTCGCCTGCTCTCTCTCTCTCCTAGCCTCTCCACTGCTAGCCTGTTCTCTCTCACGCTCCTAGCCTCACCACTGCTAGCCTGTTCTCTCACCCTCCTGGCCTCTCCACTGCTAGCCTGTTCTCTCACGCTCCTAGCCTCTCCACTGCTAGCCTGTTCTCTCACCCTCCTAGCCTCTCCACTGCTAGCCTGTTCTCTCACGCGCCTAGCCTCTCCACTGCTAGCCTGTTCTCTCACCCTCCTAGCCTCTCCACTGCTAGCCTGTTCTCTCACCTTCCTAGCCTCTCCACTGCTAGCCTGTTCTCTCTCACGCTCCTAGCCTCTCTACTGCTAGCCTGTTCTCTCACGCTCCTAGCCTCTCCACTGCTGCCCTGTTCTCTCTCTCCAAGCCTCTCCACTGCTAGCTTGTTCTCTCACTCTCCTAGCCTCTCCACTGCTAGCCTGTTCTCTCACCCTCTCCTAGCCTCTCCACTGCTAGCCTGTTCTCTCACCCTCTCCTAGCCTCTCCACTGCTAGCCTGTTCTCTCTCCCTCTCCTAGCCTCTCCACTGCTCGCCTGCTCTCTCTCTCTCCTAGCCTCTCCACTGCTAGCCTGTTATCTCTCACTCTCCTAGCCTCTCCACTGCTAGCCTGTTCTCTCACCCTCCTGGCCTCTCCACTGCTAGCCTGTTCTCTCACGCTCCTAGCCTCTCCACTGCTAGCCTGTTCTCTCACCCTCCTAGCCTCTCCACTGCTAGCCTGTTCTCTCACCCTCCTAGCCTCTCCACTGCTAGCCTGTTCTCTCACTCTCCTAGCCTCTCCACTGCTAGCCTGTTCTCTTACCCTCCTAGCCTCTCCACTGCTAGCCTGTTCTCTCTCACGCTCCTAGCCTCTCTACTGCTAGCCTGTTCTCTCACGCTCCTAGCCTCTTCACTGCTAGCCTGTTCTCTCACTCTCCTAGCCTCTCCACTGCTAGCCTGTTCTCTCACTCTCCTAGCCTCTCCACTGCTAGCCTGTTCTCTCACTCTCCTAGCCTCTCCACTGCTAGCCTGTTCTCTCACTCTCCTAGCCTCTCCACTGCTAGCCTGTTCTCTCTCTCCTAGCCTCTCCACTGCTAGCCTGTTCTCTCTCACTCTCCTAGCCTCTCCACTGCTAGCCTGTTCTCTCACTCTCCTAGCCTCTCCACTGCTAGCCTGTTCTCTCACTCTCCTAGCCTCTCCACTGCTAGCCTGTTCTCTCACTCTCCTAGCCTCTCCACTGCTAGCCTGTTCTCTCTCTCCTAGCCTCTCCACTGCTAGCCTGTTCTCTCTCACTCTCCTAGCCTCTCCACTGCTAGCCTGTTCTCTCTCACTCTCCTAGCCTCTCCACTGCTAGCCTGTTCTCTCTCACTCTCCTAGCCTCTCCACTGCTAGCCTGTTCTCTCTCACGCTCCTAGCCTCTCTACTGCTAGCCTGTTCTCTCACTCTCATAGCCTCTCCACGGCTAGCCTGTTCTCTCTCACCCTCCTAGCCTCTCCACTGCTAGCCTGTTCTCTCACGCTCCTTAGCCTCTCCACTGCTAGCCTGTTCTCTCTCTCACTCTCCTAGCCTCTCCACTGCTAGCCTGTTCTCTCTCACGCTCCTAGCCTCTCTACTGCTAGCCTGTTCTCTCACTCTCCTTAGCCTCTCCACTGCTAGCCTGTTCTCTCACGCTCCTAGCCTCTCCACTGCTGCCCTGTTCTCTATCTCCAAGCCTCTCCACTGCTAGCCTGTTCTCTCACCCTCCTGGCCTCTCCACTACTAGCCTGTTCTCTCACGCTCCTAGCCTCTCCACTGCTAGCCTGTTCTCTCTCTCCTAGCCTCTCCACTGCTAGCCTGTTCTCTCACGCTCCTCGCCTCTCCACTGCTAGCCTGTTCTCTCACCCTCCTAGCCTCTCCACTGCTAGCCTGTTCTCTCACTCTCCTAGCCTCTCCACTGCTAGCCTGTTCTCTCACCCTCCTAGCCTCTCCACTGCTAGCCTGTTCTCTCACCTTCCTAGCCTCTCCACTGCTAGCCTGTTCTCTCTCACGCTCCTAGCCTCTCTACTGCTAGCCTGTTCTCTCACGCTCCTAGCCTCTTCACTGCTAGCCTGTTCTCTCACTCTCCTAGCCTCTCCACTGCTAGCCTGTTCTCTCACTCTCCTAGCCTCTCCACTGCTAGCCTGTTCTCTCACTCTCCTAGCCTCTCCACTGCTAGCCTGTTCTCTCACTCTCCTAGCCTCTCCACTGCTAGCCTGTTCTCTCACTCTCCTAGCCTCTCCACTGCTAGCCTGTTCTCTCTCACTCTCCTAGCCTCTCCACTGCTAGCCTGTTCTCTCACTCTCCTAGCCTCTCCACTGCTAGCCTGTTCTCTCACTCTCCTAGCCTCTCCACTGCTAGCCTGTTCTCTCACTCTCCTAGCCTCTCCACTGCTAGCCTGTTCTCTCTCTCCTAGCCTCTCCACTGCTAGCCTGTTCTCTCTCTCTCTCCTAGCCTCTCCACTGCTAGCCTGTTCTCTCTCACTCTCCTAGCCTCTCCACTGCTAGCCTGTTCTCTCTCACTCTCCTAGCCTCTCCACTGCTAGCCTGTTCTCTCTCACTCTCCTAGCCTCTCCACTGCTAGCCTGTTCTCTCTCACTCTCCTAGCCTCTCCACTGCTAGCCTGTTCTCTCTCACTCTCCTAGCCTCTCCACTGCTAGCCTGTTCTCTCTCACGCTCCTAGCCTCTCTACTGCTAGCCTGTTCTCTCACTCTCATAGCCTCTCCACGGCTAGCCTGTTCTCTCTCACCCTCCTAGCCTCTCCACTGCTAGCCTGTTCTCTCACGCTCCTTAGCCTCTCCACTGCTAGCCTGTTCTCTCTCTCACTCTCCTAGCCTCTCTACTGCTAGCCTGTTCTCTCTCACGCTCCTAGCCTCTCTACTGCTAGCCTGTTCTCTCACTCTCCTTAGCCTCTCCACTGCTAGCCTGTTCTCTCACGCTCCTAGCCTCTCCACTGCTGCCCTGTTCTCTATCTCCAAGCCTCTCCACTGCTAGCCTGTTCTCTCACCCTCCTGGCCTCTCCACTGCTAGCCTGTTCTCTCACCCTCCTAGCCTCTCCACTGCTAGCCTGTTCTCTCACCTTCCTAGCCTCTCCACTGCTAGCCTGTTCTCTCTCACGCTCCTAGCCTCTCTACTGCTAGCCTGTTCTCTCACGCTCCTAGCCTCTTCACTGCTAGCCTGTTCTCTCACTCTCCTAGCCTCTCCACTGCTAGCCTGTTCTCTCACTCTCCTAGCCTCTCCACTGCTAGCCTGTTCTCTCACTCTCCTAGCCTCTCCACTGCTAGCCTGTTCTCTCTCACTCTCCTAGCCTCTCCACTGCTAGCCTGTTCTCTCTCACTCTCCTAGCCTCTCCACTGCTAGCCTGTTCTCTCTCACTCTCCTAGCCTCTCCACTGCTAGCCTGTTCTCTCACTCTCCTAGCCTCTCCACTGCTAGCCTGTTCTCTCACTCTCCTAGCCTCTCCACTGCTAGCCTGTTCTCTCACTCTCCTAGCCTCTCCACTGCTAGCCTGTTCTCTCTCTCCTAGCCTCTCCACTGCTAGCCTGTTCTCTCTCACTCTCCTAGCCTCTCCACTGCTAGCCTGTTCTCTCTCACTCTCCTAGCCTCTCCACTGCTAGCCTGTTCTCTCTCACTCTCCTAGCCTCTCCACTGCTAGCCTGTTCTCTCTCACGCTCCTAGCCTCTCTACTGCTAGCCTGTTCTCTCACTCTCATAGCCTCTCCACGGCTAGCCTGTTCTCTCTCACCCTCCTAGCCTCTCCACTGCTAGCCTGTTCTCTCACGCTCCTTAGCCTCTCCACTGCTAGCCTGTTCTCTCTCTCACTCTGCTAGCCTCTCCACTGCTAGCCTGTTCTCTCTCACGCTCCTAGCCTCTCTACTGCTAGCCTGTTCTCTCACTCTCCTTAGCCTCTCCACTGCTAGCCTGTTCTCTCACGCTCCTAGCCTCTCCACTGCTGCCCTGTTCTCTATCTCCAAGCCTCTCCACTGCTAGCCTGTTCTCTCACCCTCCTGGCCTCTCCACTACTAGCCTGTTCTCTCACGCTCCTAGCCTCTCCACTGCTAGCCTGTTCTCTCTCTCCTAGCCTCTCCACTGCTAGCCTGTTCTCTCACGCTCCTCGCCTCTCCACTGCTAGCCTGTTCTCTCACCCTCCTAGCCTCTCCACTGCTAGCCTGTTCTCTCACCCTCCTAGCCTCTCCACTGCTAGCCTGTTCTCTCTCACTCTCCTAGCCTCTCCACTGCCTGCCTGTTCTCTCACTCTCCTAGCCTCTCCACTGCTAGCCTGTTCTCTCTCATGCTCCTAGCCTCTCCACTGCTAGCCTGTTCTCTCACCCTCCTAGCCTCTCCACTGCTAGCCTGTTCTCTCCCCCTCCTAGCCTCTCCACTGCTAGCCTGTTCTCTCTCACTCTCCTAGCCTCTCCACTGCTAGCCTGTTCTCTCTCACGCTCCTAGCCTCTCCACTGCTAGCCTGTTCTCTCACCCTCCTAGCCTCTCCACTGCTAGCCTGTTCTCTCTCACGCTCCTAGCCTCTCTACTGCTAGCCTGTTCTCTCACGCTCCTAGCCTCTCCACTGCTAGCCTGTTCTCTCACTCTCCTAGCCTCTCCACTGCTAGCCTGTTCTCTCACTCTCCTAGCCTCCACTGCTAGTCTGTTCTCTCTCTCCTAGCCTCTCCACTGCTAGCCTGTTCTCTCTCACTCTCCTAGCCTCTCCACTGCTAGCCTGTTCTCTCTCATTCTCCTAGCCTCTCCACTGCTAGCCTGTTCTCTCACGCTCCTTAGCCTCTCCACTGCTAGCCTGTTCTCTCTCTCACTCTCCTAGCCTCTCCACTGCTAGCCTGTTCTCTCTCACGGTCCTAGCCTCTCCACTGCTGCCCTGTTCTCTCTCTCCAAGCCTCTCCACTGCTAGCCTGTTCTCTCACTCTCCTAGCCTCTCCACTGCTAGCCTGTTCTCTCACCCTCTCCTAGCCTCTCCACTGCTAGCCTGTTCTCTCACCCTCTCCTAGCCTCTCCACTGCTAGCCTGTTCTCTCTCTCTCTCCTAGCCTCTCCACTGCTAGCCTGTTCTCTCTCACGCTCCTAGCCTCTCCACTGCTAGCCTGTGCTCTCACCCTCCTGGCCTCTCCACTGCTAGCCTGTTCTCTCACGCTCCTAGCCTCTCCACTGCTAGCCTATTCTCTATCTCCTAGCCTCTCTACTGCTAGCCTGTTCTCTCACGCTCCTAGCCACTCCACTGCTAGCCTATTCTCTCACCCTCCTTAGCCTCTCCACTGCTAGCCTGTTCTCTCTCACTCTCCTAGCCTCTCCACTGCTAGCCTGTTCTCTCACACTCCTTAGCCTCCACTGCTAGCCTGTTCTCTCTCTCACACTCCTTAGCCTCTCCACTGCTAGCCTGTTCTCTCTCTCACTCTCCTAGCCTCTCCACTGCTAGCCTGTTCTCTCTCACGCTCCTAGCCTCTCTACTGCTAGCCTGTTCTCTCACTCTCCTTAGCCTCTCCACTGCTAGCCTGTTCTCTCACGCTCCTAGCCTCTCCACTGCTAGCCTGTTCTCTCACTCTCCTAGCCTCTCCACTGCTAGCCTGTTCTCTCACTCTCCTAGCCTCTCCACTGCTAGCCTGTTCTCTCTCTCCTAGCCTCTCCACTGCTAGCCTGTTCTCTCTCACTCTCCTAGCCTCTCCACTGCTAGCCTGTTATCTCTCACTCTCCTAGCCTCTCCACTGCTAGCCTGTTCTCTCACGCTCCTAGCCTCTCTACTGCTAGCCTGTTCTCTCACTCTCATAGCCTCTCCACGGCTAGCCTGTTCTCTCTCACCCTCCTAGCCTCTCTACTGCTAGCCTGTTCTCTCACACTCCTAGCCTCTCCACTGCTAGCCTGTTCTCTCACGCTCCTAGCCTCTCCACTGCTAGCCTGTTCTCTCTCTCCTAGCCTCTCCACTGCTAGCCTGTTCTCTCACGCTCCTAGCCTCTCCACGACTAGCCTGTTCTCTCTCACCCTCCTAGCCTCTCTACTGCTAGCCCGTTCTCTCACACTCCTAGCCTCTCCACTGCTAGCCTGTTCCCTCACGCTCCTAGCCTCTCCACTGCTAGCCTGTTCTCTCTCTCCTAACCTCTCCACTGCTAGCCTGTTCTCTCACGCTCCTAGCCTCTCCACTGCTAGCCTGTTCTCTCACCCTCCTAGCCTCTCCACTGCTAGCCTGTTCTCTCTCACTCTCCTAGCCTCTCCACTGCCTGCCTGTTCTCTCTCACGCTCCTAGCCTCTCCACTGCTAGCCTGTTCTCTCACCCTCCTAGCCTCTCCACTGCTAGCCTGTTCTCTCTCCCGCTCCTAGCCTCTCTACTGCTAGCCTGTTCTCTCACGCTCCTAGCCTCACCACTGCTAGCCTGTTCTCTCACCCTCCTGGCCTCTCCACTGCTAGCCTGTTCTCTCACGCTCCTAGCCTCTCCACTGCTAGCCTGTTCCCTCACGCTCCTAGCCTCTCCACTGCTAGCCTGTTCTCTCACCCTCCTAGCCTCTCCACTGCTAGCCTGTTCTCTCACGCGCCTAGCCTCTCCACTGCTAGCCTGTTCTCTCACCCTCCTAGCCTCTCCACTGCTAGCCTGTTCTCTCACCTTCCTAGCCTCTCCACTGCTAGCCTGTTCTCTCTCACGCTCCTAGCCTCTCTACTGCTAGCCTGTTCTCTCACGCTCCTAGCCTCTCCACTGCTGCCCTGTTCTCTCTCTCCAAGCCTCTCCACTGGTAGCTTGTTCTCTCACTCTCCTAGCCTCTCCACTGCTAGCCTGTTCTCTCACCCTCTCCTAGCCTCTCCACTGCTAGCCTGTTCTCTCACCCTCTCCTAGCCTCTCCACTGCTAGCCTGTTCTCTCACCCTCCTAGCCTCTCCACTGCTAGCCTGTTATCTCTCACTCTCCTAGCCTCTCCACTGCTAGCCTGTTCTCTCACCCTCCTGGCCTCTCCACTGCTAGCCTGTTCTCTCACGCTCCTAGCCTCTCCACTGCTAGCCTGTTCTCTCACCCTCCTAGCCTCTCCACTGCTAGCCTGTTCTCTCACCTTCCTAGCCTCTCCACTGCTAGCCTGTTCTCTCTCACGCTCCTAGCCTCTCTACTGCTAGCCTGTTCTCTCACGCTCCTAGCCTCTTCACTGCTAGCCTGTTCTCTCACTCTCCTAGCCTCTCCACTGCTAGCCTGTTCTCTCACTCTCCTAGCCTCTCCACTGCTAGCCTGTTCTCTCACTCTCCTAGCCTCTCCACTGCTAGCCTGTTCTCTCACTCTCCTAGCCTATCCACTGCTAGCCTGTTCTCTCTCTCCTAGCCTCTCCACTGCTAGCCTGTTCTCTCTCACTCTCCTAGCCTCTCCACTGCTAGCCTGTTCTCTCTCACTCTCCTAGCCTCTCCACTGCTAGCCTGTTCTCTCTCACTCTCCTAGCCTCTCCACTGCTAGCCTGTTCTCTCACTCTCCTAGCCTCTCCACTGCTAGCCTGTTCTCTCACTCTCCTAGCCTCTCCACTGCTAGCCTGTTCTCTCTCACTCTCCTAGCCTCTCCACTGCTAGCCTGTTATCTCTCACTCTCCTAGCCTCTCCACTGCTAGCCTGTTCTCTCACGCTCCTAGCCTCTCCACTGCTAGCCTGTTCTCTCACGCTCCTAGCCTCTCTACTGCTAGCCTGTTCTCTCACTCTCATAGCCTCTCCACGGCTAGCCTGTTCTCTCTCACCCTCCTAGCCTCTCTACTGCTAGCCTGTTCTCTCACACTCCTAGCCTCTCCACTGCTAGCCTGTTCTCTCACGCTCCTAGCCTCTCCACTGCTAGCCTGTTCTCTCACGCTCCTAGCCTCTCCACTGCTAGCCTGTTCTCTCTCTCCTAGCCTCTCCACTGCCTGCCTGTTCTCTCTCACTCTCCTAGCCTCTCCACTGCTAGCCAGTTCTCTCACCCTCCTAGCCTCTCCACTGCTAGCCTGTTCTCTCTCACGCTCCTAGCCTCTCTACTGCTAGCCTGTTCTCTCACGCTCCTAGCCTCTCCACTGCTAGCCTGTTCTCTCACTCTCCTAGCCTCTCCACTGCTAGCCTGTTCTCTCTCTCTCTCCTAGCCTCTCCACTGCTAGCCTGTTCTCTCTCACTCTCCTAGCCTCTCCACTGCTAGCCTGTTCTCTCTCACTCTCCTAGCCTCTCCACTGCTAGCCTGTTCTCTCTCACTCTCCTAGCCTCTCCACTGCTAGCCTGTTCTCTCTCACTCTCCTAGCCTCTCCACTGCTAGCCTGTTCTCTCTCACGCTCCTAGCCTCTCCACTGCTAGCCTGTTCTCTCACTCTCATAGCCTCTCCACGGCTAGCCTGTTCTCTCTCACCCTCCTAGCCTCTCTACTGCTATCCTGTTCTCTCACGCTCCTAGCCTCTCCACTGCTAGCCTGTTCTCTCACGCTCCTTAGCCTCTCCACTGCTAGCCTGTTCTCTCTCTCACTCTCCTAGCCTCTCCACTGCTAGCCTGTTCTCTCTCACGCTCCTAGCCTCTCTACTGCTAGCCTGTTCTCTCACTCTCCTTAGCCTCTCCACTGCTAGCCTGTTCTCTCACGCTCCTAGCCTCTCCACTGCTGCCCTGTTCTCTATCTCCAAGCCTCTCCACTGCTAGCCTGTTCTCTCACCCTCCTGGCCTCTCCACTACTAGCCTGTTCTCTCACGCTCCTAGCCTCTCCACTGCTAGCCTGTTCTCTCTCTCCTAGCCTCTCCACTGCTAGCCTGTTCTCTCACGCTCCTCGCCTCTCCACTGCTAGCCTGTTCTCTCACGCTCCTCGCCTCTCCACTGCTAGCCTGTTCTCTCACCCTCCTAGCCTCTCCACTGCTAGCCTGTTCTCTCACTCTCCTAGCCTCTCCACTGCTAGCCTGTTCTCTCTCACCCTCCTAGCCTCTCCACTGCTAGCCTGTTCTCTCTCACTCTCCTAGCCTCTCCACTGCCTGCCTGTTCTCTCACTCTCCTAGCCTCTCCACTGCTAGCCTGTTCTCTCTCATGCTCCTAGCCTCTCCACTGCTAGCCTGTTCTCTCACCCTCCTAGCCTCTCCACTGCTAGCCTGTTCTCTCCCCCTCCTAGCCTCTCCACTGCTAGCCTGTTCTCTCTCACTCTCCTAGCCTCTCCACTGCCTGCCTGTTCTCTCTCACTCTCCTAGCCTCTCCACTGCTAGCCTGTTCTCTCTCACGCTCCTAGCCTCTCCACTGCTAGCCTGTTCTCTCACCCTCCTAGCCTCTCCACTGCTAGCCTGTTCTCTCTCACGCTCCTAGCCTCTCTACTGCTAGCCTGTTCTCTCACGCTCCTAGCATCTCCACTGCTAGCCTGTTCTCTCACTCTCCTAGCCTCTCCACTGCTAGCCTGTTCTCTCACTCTCCTAGCCTCCACTGCTAGTCTGTTCTCTCTCTCCTAGCCTCTCCACTGCTAGCCTGTTCTCTCTCACTCTCCTAGCCTCTCCACTGCTAGCCTGTTCTCTCTCATTCTCCTAGCCTCTCCACTGCTAGCCTGTTCTCTCACGCTCCTTAGCCTCTCCACTGCTAGCCTGTTCTCTCTCACTCTCCTAGCCTCTCCACTGCTAGCCTGTTCTCTCTCACGGTCCTAGCCTCTCCACTGCTGCCCTGTTCTCTCTCTCCAAGCCTCTCCACTGCTAGCCTGTTCTCTCACTCTCCTAGCCTCTCCACTGCTAGCCTGTCCTCTCACCCTCTCCTAGCCTCTCCACTGCTAGCCTGTTCTCTCACCCTCTCCTAGCCTCTCCACTGCTAGCCTGTTCTCTCTCTCTCTCCTAGCCTCTCCACTGCTAGCCTGTTCTCTCTCACGCTCCTAGCCTCTCCACTGCTAGCCTGTGCTCTCACCCTCCTGGCCTCTCCACTGCTAGCCTGTTCTCTCACGCTCCTAGCCTCTCCACTGCTAGCCTATTCTCTCTCTCCTAGCCTCTCTACTGCTAGCCTGTTCTCTCACGCTCCTAGCCACTCCACTGCTAGCCTATTCTCTCACCCTCCTTAGCCTCTCCACTGCTAGCCTGTTCTCTCTCACTCTCCTAGCCTCTCCACTGCTAGCCTGGTCTCTCACACTCCTTAGCCTCCACTGCTAGCCTGTTCTCTCTCTCACACTCCTTAGCCTCTCCACTGCTAGCCTGTTCTCTCTCTCACTCTCCTAGCCTCTCCACTGCTAGCCTGTTCTCTCTCACGCTCCTAGCCTCTCTACTGCTAGCCTGTTCTCTCACTCTCCTTAGCCTCTCCACTGCTAGCCTGTTCTCTCACGCTCCTAGCCTCTCCACTGCTAGCCTGTTCTCTCACACTCCTTAGCCTCCACTGCTAGCCTGTTCTCTCTCTCACACTCCTTAGCCTCTCCACTGCTAGCCTGTTCTCTCTCTCACTCTCCTAGCCTCTCCACTGCTAGCCTGTTCTCTCTCACGCTCCTAGCCTCTCTACTGCTAGCCTGTTCTCTCACTCTCCTTAGCCTCTCCACTGCTAGCCTGTTCTCTCACGCTCCTAGCCCCTCCACTGCTAGCCTGTTCTCTCACTCTCCTAGCCTCTCCACTGCTAGCCTGTTCTCTCACCCTCTCCTAGCCTCTCCACTGCTAGCCTGTTCTCTCTCCCTCTCCTAGCCTCTCCACTGCTCGCCTGCTCTCTCTCTCTCCTAGCCTCTCCACTGCTAGCCTGTTCTCTCTCACGCTCCTAGCCTCACCACTGCTAGCCTGTTCTCTCACCCTCCTGGCCTCTCCACTGCTAGCCTGTTCTCTCACGCTCCTAGCCTCTCCACTGCTAGCCTGTTCTCTCACCCTCCTAGCCTCTCCACTGCTAGCCTGTTCTCTCACGCGCCTAGCCTCTCCACTGCTAGCCTGTTCTCTCACCCTCCTAGCCTCTCCACTGCTAGCCTGTTCTCTCACCTTCCTAGCCTCTCCACTGCTAGCCTGTTCTCTCTCACGCTCCTAGCCTCTCTACTGCTAGCCTGTTCTCTCACGCTCCTAGCCTCTCCACTGCTGCCCTGTTCTCTCTCTCCAAGCCTCTCCACTGCTAGCTTGTTCTCTCACTCTCCTAGCCTCTCCACTGCTAGCCTGTTCTCTCACCCTCTCCTAGCCTCTCCACTGCTAGCCTGTTCTCTCACCCTCTCCTAGCCTCTCCACTGCTAGCCTGTTCTCTCTCCCTCTCCTAGCCTCTCCACTGCTCGCCTGCTCTCTCTCTCTCCTAGCCTCTCCACTGCTAGCCTGTTATCTCTCACTCTCCTAGCCTCTCCACTGCTAGCCTGTTCTCTCACCCTCCTGGCCTCTCCACTGCTAGCCTGTTCTCTCACGCTCCTAGCCTCTCCACTGCTAGCCTGTTCTCTCACCCTCCTAGCCTCTCCACTGCTAGCCTGTTCTCTCACCCTCCTAGCCTCTCCACTGCTAGCCTGTTCTCTCACTCTCCTAGCCTCTCCACTGCTAGCCTGTTCTCTCACCCTCCTAGCCTCTCCACTGCTAGCCTGTTCTCTCACCTTCCTAGCCTCTCCACTGCTAGCCTGTTCTCTCTCACGCTCCTAGCCTCTCTACTGCTAGCCTGTTCTCTCACGCTCCTAGCCTCTTCACTGCTAGCCTGTTCTCTCACTCTCCTAGCCTCTCCACTGCTAGCCTGTTCTCTCACTCTCCTAGCCTCTCCACTGCTAGCCTGTTCTCTCACTCTCCTAGCCTCTCCACTGCTAGCCTGTTCTCTCACTCTCCTAGCCTCTCCACTGCTAGCCTGTTCTCTCTCTCCTAGCCTCTCCACTGCTAGCCTGTTCTCTCACTCTCCTAGCCTCTCCACTGCTAGCCTGTTCTCTCACTCTCCTAGCCTCTCCACTGCTAGCCTGTTCTCTCACTCTCCTAGCCTCTCCACTGCTAGCCTGTTCTCTCTCTCCTAGCCTCTCCACTGCTAGCCTGTTCTCTCTCACTCTCCTAGCCTCTCCACTGCTAGCCTGTTCTCTCTCACTCTCCTAGCCTCTCCACTGCTAGCCTGTTCTCTCTCACTCTCCTAGCCTCTCCACTGCTAGCCTGTTCTCTCTCACGCTCCTAGCCTCTCTACTGCTAGCCTGTTCTCTCACTCTCATAGCCTCTCCACGGCTAGCCTGTTCTCTCTCACCCTCCTAGCCTCTCCACTGCTAGCCTGTTCTCTCACGCTCCTTAGCCTCTCCACTGCTAGCCTGTTCTCTCTCTCACTCTCCTAGCCTCTCCACTGCTAGCCTGTTCTCTCTCACGCTCCTAGCCTCTCTACTGCTAGCCTGTTCTCTCACTCTCCTTAGCCTCTCCACTGCTAGCCTGTTCTCTCACGCTCCTAGCCTCTCCACTGCTGCCCTGTTCTCTATCTCCAAGCCTCTCCACTGCTAGCCTGTTCTCTCACCCTCCTGGCCTCTCCACTACTAGCCTGTTCTCTCACGCTCCTAGCCTCTCCACTGCTAGCCTGTTCTCTCTCTCCTAGCCTCTCCACTGCTAGCCTGTTCTCTCACGCTCCTCGCCTCTCCACTGCTAGCCTGTTCTCTCACCCTCCTAGCCTCCACTGCTAGCCTGTTCTCTCACTCTCCTAGCCTCTCCACTGCTAGCCTGTTCTCTCACCCTCCTAGCCTCTCCACTGCTAGCCTGTTCTCTCACCTTCCTAGCCTCTCCACTGCTAGCCTGTTCTCTCTCACGCTCCTAGCCTCTCTACTGCTAGCCTGTTCTCTCACGCTCCTAGCCTCTTCACTGCTAGCCTGTTCTCTCACTCTCCTAGCCTCTCCACTGCTAGCCTGTTCTCTCACTCTCCTAGCCTCTCCACTGCTAGCCTGTTCTCTCACTCTCCTAGCCTCTCCACTGCTAGCCTGTTCTCTCTCTCCTAGCCTCTCCACTGCTAGCCTGTTCTCTCTCTCCTAGCCTCTCCACTGCTAGCCTGTTCTCTCACTCTCCTAGCCTCTCCACTGCTAGCCTGTTCTCTCACTCTCCTAGCCTCTCCACTGCTAGCCTGTTCTCTCACTCTCCTAGCCTCTCCACTGCTAGCCTGTTCTCTCTCTCCTAGCCTCTCCACTGCTAGCCTGTTCTCTCTCACTCTCCTAGCCTCTCCACTGCTAGCCTGTTCTCTCTCACTCTCCTAGCCTCTCCACTGCTAGCCTGTTCTCTCTCACTCTCCTAGCCTCTCCACTGCTAGCCTGTTCTCTCTCACTCTCCTAGCCTCTCCACTGCTAGCCTGTTCTCTCTCACGCTCCTAGCCTCTCTACTGCTAGCCTGTTCTCTCACTCTCATAGCCTCCACGGCTAGCCTGTTCTCTCTCACCCTCCTAGCCTCTCCACTGCTAGCCTGTTCTCTCACGCTCCTTAGCCTCTCCACTGCTAGCCTGTTCTCTCTCTCACTCTCCTAGCCTCTCTACTGCTAGCCTGTTCTCTCTCACGCTCCTAGCCTCTCTACTGCTAGCCTGTTCTCTCACTCTCCTTAGCCTCTCCACTGCTAGCCTGTTCTCTCACGCTCCTAGCCTCTCCACTGCTGCCCTGTTCTCTATCTCCAAGCCTCTCCACTGCTAGCCTGTTCTCTCACCCTCCTGGCCTCTCCACTGCTAGCCTGTTCTCTCACTCTCCTAGCCTCTCCACTGCTAGCCTGTTCTCTCACCCTCCTAGCCTCTCCACTGCTAGCCTGTTCTCTCTCACTCTCCTAGCCTCTCCACTGCTAGCCTGTTCTCTCTCATTCTCCTAGCCTCTCCACTGCTAGCCTGTTCTCTCACGCTCCTTAGCCTCTCCACTGCTAGCCTGTTCTCTCTCACTCTCCTAGCCTCTCCACTGCTAGCCTGTTCTCTCTCACGGTCCTAGCCTCTCCACTGCTGCCCTGTTCTCTCTCTCCAAGCCTCTCCACTGCTAGCCTGTTCTCTCACTCTCCTAGCCTCTCCACTGCTAGCCTGTCCTCTCACCCTCTCCTAGCCTCTCCACTGCTAGCCTGTTCTCTCACCCTCTCCTAGCCTCTCCACTGCTAGCCTGTTCTCTCTCTCTCTCCTAGCCTCTCCACTGCTAGCCTGTTCTCTCTCACGCTCCTAGCCTCTCCACTGCTAGCCTGTGCTCTCACCCTCCTGGCCTCTCCACTGCTAGCCTGTTCTCTCACGCTCCTAGCCTCTCCACTGCTAGCCTATTCTCTCTCTCCTAGCCTCTCTACTGCTAGCCTGTTCTCTCACGCTCCTAGCCACTCCACTGCTAGCCTATTCTCTCACCCTCCTTAGCCTCTCCACTGCTAGCCTGTTCTCTCTCACTCTCCTAGCCTCTCCACTGCTAGCCTGGTCTCTCACACTCCTTAGCCTCCACTGCTAGCCTGTTCTCTCTCTCACACTCCTTAGCCTCTCCACTGCTAGCCTGTTCTCTCTCTCACTCTCCTAGCCTCTCCACTGCTAGCCTGTTCTCTCTCACGCTCCTAGCCTCTCTACTGCTAGCCTGTTCTCTCACTCTCCTTAGCCTCTCCACTGCTAGCCTGTTCTCTCACGCTCCTAGCCTCTCCACTGCTAGCCTGTTCTCTCACACTCCTTAGCCTCCACTGCTAGCCTGTTCTCTCACTCACACTCCTTAGCCTCTCCACTGCTAGCCTGTTCTCTCTCTCACTCTCCTAGCCTCTCCACTGCTAGCCTGTTCTCTCTCACGCTCCTAGCCTCTCTACTGCTAGCCTGTTCTCTCACTCTCCTTAGCCTCTCCACTGCTAGCCTGTTCTCTCACGCTCCTAGCCTCTCCACTGCTAGCCTGTTCTCTCACTCTCCTAGCCTCTCCACTGCTAGCCTGTTCTCTCACCCTCTTCTAGCCTCTACCCTGCTAGCCTGTTCTCTCTCCCTCTCCTAGCCTCTCCACTGCTCGCCTGCTCTCTCTCTCTCCTAGCCTCTCCACTGCTAGCCTGTTCTCTCTCACGCTCCTAGCCTCACCACTGCTAGCCTGTTCTCTCACCCTCCTGGCCTCTCCACTGCTAGCCTGTTCTCTCACGCTCCTAGCCTCTCCACTGCTAGCCTGTTCTCTCACCCTCCTAGCCTCTCCACTGCTAGCCTGTTCTCTCACGCGCCTAGCCTCTCCACTGCTAGCCTGTTCTCTCACCCTCCTAGCCTCTCCACTGCTAGCCTGTTCTCTCACCTTCCTAGCCTCTCCACTGCTAGCCTGTTCTCTCTCACGCTCCTAGCCTCTCTACTGCTAGCCTGTTCTCTCACGCTCCTAGCCTCTCCACTGCTGCCCTGTTCTCTCTCTCCAAGCCTCTCCACTGCTAGCTTGTTCTCTCACTCTCCTAGCCTCTCCACTGCTAGCCTGTTCTCTCACCCTCTCCTAGCCTCTCCACTGCTAGCCTGTTCTCTCACCCTCTCCTAGCCTCTCCACTGCTAGCCTGTTCTCTCTCCCTCTCCTAGCCTCTCCACTGCTCGCCTGCTCTCTCTCTCTCCTAGCCTCTCCACTGCTAGCCTGTTATCTCTCACTCTCCTAGCCTCTCCACTGCTAGCCTGTTCTCTCACCCTCCTGGCCTCTCCACTGCTAGCCTGTTCTCTCACGCTCCTAGCCTCTCCACTGCTAGCCTGTTCTCTCACCCTCCTAGCCTCTCCACTGCTAGCCTGTTCTCTCACCCTCCTAGCCTCTCCACTGCTAGCCTGTTCTCTCACTCTCCTAGCCTCTCCACTGCTAGCCTGTTCTCTCACCCTCCTAGCCTCTCCACTGCTAGCCTGTTCTCTCACCTTCCTAGCCTCTCCACTGCTAGCCTGTTCTCTCTCACGCTCCTAGCCTCTCTACTGCTAGCCTGTTCTCTCACGCTCCTAGCCTCTTCACTGCTAGCCTGTTCTCTCACTCTCCTAGCCTCTCCACTGCTAGCCTGTTCTCTCACTCTCCTAGCCTCTCCACTGCTAGCCTGTTCTCTCACTCTCCTAGCCTCTCCACTGCTAGCCTGTTCTCTCACTCTCCTAGCCTCTCCACTGCTAGCCTGTTCTCTCTCTCCTAGCCTCTCCACTGCTAGCCTGTTCTCTCTCACTCTCCTAGCCTCTCCACTGCTAGCCTGTTCTCTCACTCTCCTAGCCTCTCCACTGCTAGCCTGTTCTCTCACTCTCCTAGCCTCTCCACTGCTAGCCTGTTCTCTCACTCTCCTAGCCTCTCCACTGCTAGCCTGTTCTCTCTCTCCTAGCCTCTCCACTGCTAGCCTGTTCTCTCTCACTCTCCTAGCCTCTCCACTGCTAGCCTGTTCTCTCTCACTCTCCTAGCCTCTCCACTGCTAGCCTGTTCTCTCTCACTCTCCTAGCCTCTCCACTGCTAGCCTGTTCTCTCTCACGCTCCTAGCCTCTCTACTGCTAGCCTGTTCTCTCACTCTCATAGCCTCTCCACGGCTAGCCTGTTCTCTCTCACCCTCCTAGCCTCTCCACTGCTAGCCTGTTCTCTCACGCTCCTTAGCCTCTCCACTGCTAGCCTGTTCTCTCACCCTCCTAGCCTCTCCACTGCTAGCCTGTTCTCTCTCACGCTCCTAGCCTCTCTACTGCTAGCCTGTTCTCTCACGCTCCTAGCATCTCCACTGCTAGCCTGTTCTCTCACTCTCCTAGCCTCTCCACTGCTAGCCTGTTCTCTCACTCTCCTAGCCTCCACTGCTAGTCTGTTCTCTCTCTCCTAGCCTCTCCACTGCTAGCCTGTTCTCTCTCACTCTCCTAGCCTCTCCACTGCTAGCCTGTTCTCTCTCATTCTCCTAGCCTCTCCACTGCTAGCCTGTTCTCTCACGCTCCTTAGCCTCTCCACTGCTAGCCTGTTCTCTCTCACTCTCCTAGCCTCTCCACTGCTAGCCTGTTCTCTCTCACGGTCCTAGCCTCTCCACTGCTGCCCTGTTCTCTCTCTCCAAGCCTCTCCACTGCTAGCCTGTTCTCTCACTCTCCTAGCCTCTCCACTGCTAGCCTGTCCTCTCACCCTCTCCTAGCCTCTCCACTGCTAGCCTGTTCTCTCACCCTCTCCTAGCCTCTCCACTGCTAGCCTGTTCTCTCTCTCTCTCCTAGCCTCTCCACTGCTAGCCTGTTCTCTCTCACGCTCCTAGCCTCTCCACTGCTAGCCTGTGCTCTCACCCTCCTGGCCTCTCCACTGCTAGCCTGTTCTCTCACGCTCCTAGCCTCTCCACTGCTAGCCTATTCTCTCTCTCCTAGCCTCTCTACTGCTAGCCTGTTCTCTCACGCTCCTAGCCACTCCACTGCTAGCCTATTCTCTCACCCTCCTTAGCCTCTCCACTGCTAGCCTGTTCTCTCTCACTCTCCTAGCCTCTCCACTGCTAGCCTGGTCTCTCACACTCCTTAGCCTCCACTGCTAGCCTGTTCTCTCTCTCACACTCCTTAGCCTCTCCACTGCTAGCCTGTTCTCTCTCTCACTCTCCTAGCCTCTCCACTGCTAGCCTGTTCTCTCTCACGCTCCTAGCCTCTCTACTGCTAGCCTGTTCTCTCACTCTCCTTAGCCTCTCCACTGCTAGCCTGTTCTCTCACGCTCCTAGCCTCTCCACTGCTAGCCTGTTCTCTCACACTCCTTAGCCTCCACTGCTAGCCTGTTCTCTCTCTCACACTCCTTAGCCTCTCCACTGCTAGCCTGTTCTCTCTCTCACTCTCCTAGCCTCTCCACTGCTAGCCTGTTCTCTCTCACGCTCCTAGCCTCTCTACTGCTAGCCTGTTCTCTCACTCTCCTTAGCCTCTCCACTGCTAGCCTGTTCTCTCACGCTCCTAGCCTCTCCACTGCTAGCCTGTTCTCTCACTCTCCTAGCCTCTCCACTGCTAGCCTGTTCTCTCACCCTCTCCTAGCCTCTCCACTGCTAGCCTGTTCTCTCTCCCTCTCCTAGCCTCTCCACTGCTCGCCTGCTCTCTCTCTCTCCTAGCCTCTCCACTGCTAGCCTGTTCTCTCTCACGCTCCTAGCCTCACCACTGCTAGCCTGTTCTCTCACCCTCCTGGCCTCTCCACTGCTAGCCTGTTCTCTCACGCTCCTAGCCTCTCCACTGCTAGCCTGTTCTCTCACCCTCCTAGCCTCTCCACTGCTAGCCTGTTCTCTCACGCGCCTAGCCTCTCCACTGCTAGCCTGTTCTCTCACCCTCCTAGCCTCTCCACTGCTAGCCTGTTCTCTCACCTTCCTAGCCTCTCCACTGCTAGCCTGTTCTCTCTCACGCTCCTAGCCTCTCTACTGCTAGCCTGTTCTCTCACGCTCCTAGCCTCTCCACTGCTGCCCTGTTCTCTCTCTCCAAGCCTCTCCACTGCTAGCTTGTTCTCTCACTCTCCTAGCCTCTCCACTGCTAGCCTGTTCTCTCACCCTCTCCTAGCCTCTCCACTGCTAGCCTGTTCTCTCACCCTCTCCTAGCCTCTCCACTGCTAGCCTGTTCTCTCTCCCTCTCCTAGCCTCTCCACTGCTCGCCTGCTCTCTCTCTCTCCTAGCCTCTCCACTGCTAGCCTGTTATCTCTCACTCTCCTAGCCTCTCCACTGCTAGCCTGTTCTCTCACCCTCCTGGCCTCTCCACTGCTAGCCTGTTCTCTCACGCTCCTAGCCTCTCCACTGCTAGCCTGTTCTCTCACCCTCCTAGCCTCTCCACTGCTAGCCTGTTCTCTCACCCTCCTAGCCTCTCCACTGCTAGCCTGTTCTCTCACTCTCCTAGCCTCTCCACTGCTAGCCTGTTCTCTCACCCTCCTAGCCTCTCCACTGCTAGCCTGTTCTCTCACCTTCCTAGCCTCTCCACTGCTAGCCTGTTCTCTCTCACGCTCCTAGCCTCTCTACTGCTAGCCTGTTCTCTCACGCTCCTAGCCTCTTCACTGCTAGCCTGTTCTCTCACTCTCCTAGCCTCTCCACTGCTAGCCTGTTCTCTCACTCTCCTAGCCTCTCCACTGCTAGCCTGTTCTCTCACTCTCCTAGCCTCTCCACTGCTAGCCTGTTCTCTCACTCTCCTAGCCTCTCCACTGCTAGCCTGTTCTCTCTCTCCTAGCCTCTCCACTGCTAGCCTGTTCTCTCTCACTCTCCTAGCCTCTCCACTGCTAGCCTGTTCTCTCACTCTCCTAGCCTCTCCACTGCTAGCCTGTTCTCTCACTCTCCTAGCCTCTCCACTGCTAGCCTGTTCTCTCACTCTCCTAGCCTCTCCACTGCTAGCCTGTTCTCTCTCTCCTAGCCTCTCCACTGCTAGCCTGTTCTCTCTCACTCTCCTAGCCTCTCCACTGCTAGCCTGTTCTCTCTCACTCTCCTAGCCTCTCCACTGCTAGCCTGTTCTCTCTCACTCTCCTAGCCTCTCCACTGCTAGCCTGTTCTCTCTCACGCTCCTAGCCTCTCTACTGCTAGCCTGTTCTCTCACTCTCATAGCCTCTCCACGGCTAGCCTGTTCTCTCTCACCCTCCTAGCCTCTCCACTGCTAGCCTGTTCTCTCACGCTCCTTAGCCTCTCCACTGCTAGCCTGTTCTCTCTCTCACTCTCCTAGCCTCTCCACTGCTAGCCTGTTCTCTCTCACGCTCCTAGCCTCTCTACTGCTAGCCTGTTCTCTCACTCTCCTTAGCCTCTCCACTGCTAGCCTGTTCTCTCACGCTCCTAGCCTCTCCACTGCTGCCCTGTTCTCTATCTCCAAGCCTCTCCACTGCTAGCCTGTTCTCTCACCCTCCTGGCCTCTCCACTACTAGCCTGTTCTCTCACGCTCCTAGCCTCTCCACTGCTAGCCTGTTCTCGCTCTCCTAGCCTCTCCACTGCTAGCCTGTTCTCTCACGCTCCTCGCCTCTCCACTGCTAGCCTGTTCTCTCACCCTCCTAGCCTCCACTGCTAGCCTGTTCTCTCACTCTCCTAGCCTCTCCACTGCTAGCCTGTTCTCTCACCCTCCTAGCCTCTCCACTGCTAGCCTGTTCTCTCACCTTCCTAGCCTCTCCACTGCTAGCCTGTTCTCTCTCACGCTCCTAGCCTCTCTACTGCTAGCCTGTTCTCTCACGCTCCTAGCCTCTTCACTGCTAGCCTGTTCTCTCACTCTCCTAGCCTCTCCACTGCTAGCCTGTTCTCTCACTCTCCTAGCCTCTCCACTGCTAGCCTGTTCTCTCACTCTCCTAGCCTCTCCACTGCTAGCCTGTTCTCTCTCTCCTAGCCTCTCCACTGCTAGCCTGTTCTCTCTCTCCTAGCCTCTCCACTGCTAGCCTGTTCTCTCACTCTCCTAGCCTCTCCACTGCTAGCCTGTTCTCTCACTCTCCTAGCCTCTCCACTGCTAGCCTGTTCTCTCACTCTCCTAGCCTCTCCACTGCTAGCCTGTTCTCTCTCTCCTAGCCTCTCCACTGCTAGCCTGTTCTCTCTCACTCTCCTAGCCTCTCCACTGCTAGCCTGTTCTCTCTCACTCTCCTAGCCTCTCCACTGCTAGCCTGTTCTCTCTCACTCTCCTAGCCTCTCCACTGCTAGCCTGTTCTCTCTCACTCTCCTAGCCTCTCCACTGCTAGCCTGTTCTCTCTCACGCTCCTAGCCTCTCTACTGCTAGCCTGTTCTCTCACTCTCATAGCCTCCACGGCTAGCCTGTTCTCTCTCACCCTCCTAGCCTCTCCACTGCTAGCCTGTTCTCTCACGCTCCTTAGCCTCTCCACTGCTAGCCTGTTCTCTCTCTCACTCTCCTAGCCTCTCTACTGCTAGCCTGTTCTCTCTCACGCTCCTAGCCTCTCTACTGCTAGCCTGTTCTCTCACTCTCCTTAGCCTCTCCACTGCTAGCCTGTTCTCTCACGCTCCTAGCCTCTCCACTGCTGCCCTGTTCTCTATCTCCAAGCCTCTCCACTGCTAGCCTGTTCTCTCACCCTCCTGGCCTCTCCACTGCTAGCCTGTTCTCTCACTCTCCTAGCCTCTCCACTGCTAGCCTGTTCTCTCACCCTCCTAGCCTCTCCACTGCTAGCCTGTTCTCTCACCTTCCTAGCCTCTCCACTGCTAGCCTGTTCTCTCTCACGCTCCTAGCCTCTCTACTGCTAGCCTGTTCTCTCACGCTCCTAGCCTCTTCACTGCTAGCCTGTTCTCTCACTCTCCTAGCCTCTCCACTGCTAGCCTGTTCTCTCACTCTCCTAGCCTCTCCACTGCTAGCCTGTTCTCTCACTCTCCTAGCCTCTCCACTGCTAGCCTGTTCTCTCACTCTCCTAGCCTCTCCACTGCTAGCCTGTTCTCTCTCTCCTAGCCTCTCCACTGCTAGCCTGTTCTCTCTCACTCTCCTAGCCTCTCCACTGCTAGCCTGTTCTCTCACTCTCCTAGCCTCTCCACTGCTAGCCTGTTCTCTCTCACTCTCCTAGCCTCTCCACTGCTAGCCTGTTCTCTCACTCTCCTAGCCTCTCCACTGCTAGCCTGTTATCTCTCTCCTAGCCTCTCCACTGCTAGCCTGTTCTCTCTCACTCTCCTAGCCTCTCCACTGCTAGCCTGTTCTCTCTCACTCTCCTAGCCTCTCCACTGCTAGCCTGTTCTCTCTCACTCTCCTAGCCTCTCCACTGCTAGCCTGTTCTCTCTCACGCTCCTAGCCTCTCTACTGCTAGCCTGTTCTCTCACTCTCATAGCCTCTCCACGGCTAGCCTGTTCTCTCTCACCCTCCTAGCCTCTCCACTGCTAGCCTGTTCTCTCACGCTCCTTAGCCTCTCCACTGCTAGCCTGTTCTCTCTCTCACTCTCCTAGCCTCTCCACTGCTAGCCTGTTCTCTCTCACGCTCCTAGCCTCTCTACTGCTAGCCTGTTCTCTCACTCTCCTTAGCCTCTCCACTGCTAGCCTGTTCTCTCACGCTCCTAGCCTCTCCACTGCTGCCCTGTTCTCTATCTCCAAGCCTCTCCACTGCTAGCCTGTTCTCTCACCCTCCTGGCCTCTCCACTACTAGCCTGTTCTCTCACGCTCCTAGCCTCTCCACTGCTAGCCTGTTCTCTCTCTCCTAGCCTCTCCACTGCTAGCCTGTTCTCTCACGCTCCTCGCCTCTCCACTGCTAGCCTGTTCTCTCACCCTCCTAGCCTCTCCACTGCTAGCCTGTTCTCTCACTCTCCTAGCCTCTCCACTGCTAGCCTGTTCTCTCACCCTCCTAGCCTCTCCACTGCTAGCCTGTTCTCTCACCTTCCTAGCCTCTCCACTGCTAGCCTGTTCTCTCTCACGCTCCTAGCCTCTCTACTGCTAGCCTGTTCTCTCACGCTCCTAGCCTCTTCACTGCTAGCCTGTTCTCTCACTCTCCTAGCCTCTCCACTGCTAGCCTGTTCTCTCACTCTCCTAGCCTCTCCACTGCTAGCCTGTTCTCTCACTCTCCTAGCCTCTCCACTGCTAGCCTGTTCTCTCACTCTCCTAGCCTCTCCACTGCTAGCCTGTTCTCACTCTCCTAGCCTCTCCACTGCTAGCCTGTTCTCTCTCACTCTCCTAGCCTCTCCACTGCTAGCCTGTTCTCTCACTCTCCTAGCCTCTCCACTGCTAGCCTGTTCTCTCACTCTCCTAGCCTCTCCACTGCTAGCCTGTTCTCTCACTCTCCTAGCCTCTCCACTGCTAGCCTGTTCTCTCTCTCCTAGCCTCTCCACTGCTAGCCTGTTCTCTCTCACTCTCCTAGCCTCTCCACTGCTAGCCTGTTCTCTCTCACTCTCCTAGCCTCTCCACTGCTAGCCTGTTCTCTCTCACTCTCCTAGCCTCTCCACTGCTAGCCTGTTCTCTCTCACGCTCCTAGCCTCTCTACTGCTAGCCTGTTCTCTCACTCTCATAGCCTCTCCACGGCTAGCCTGTTCTCTCTCACCCTCCTAGCCTCTCCACTGCTAGCCTGTTCTCTCACGCTCCTTAGCCTCTCCACTGCTAGCCTGTTCTCTCTCTCACTCTCCTAGCCTCTCCACTGCTAGCCTGTTCTCTCTCACGCTCCTAGCCTCTCTACTGCTAGCCTGTTCTCTCACTCTCCTTAGCCTCTCCACTGCTAGCCTGTTCTCTCACGCTCCTAGCCTCTCCACTGCTGCCCTGTTCTCTATCTCCAAGCCTCTCCACTGCTAGCCTGTTCTCTCACCCTCCTGGCCTCTCCACTACTAGCCTGTTCTCTCACGCTCCTAGCCTCTCCACTGCTAGCCTGTTCTCTCTCTCCTAGCCTCTCCACTGCTAGCCTGTTCTCTCACGCTCCTCGCCTCTCCACTGCTAGCCTGTTCTCTCACCCTCCTAGCCTCTCCACTGCTAGCCTGTTCTCTCACTCTCCTAGCCTCTCCACTGCTAGCCTGTTCTCTCACCCTCCTAGCCTCTCCACTGCTAGCCTGTTCTCTCTCACTCTCCTAGCCTCTCCACTGCCTGCCTGTTCTCTCACTCTCCTAGCCTCTCCACTGCTAGCCTGTTCTCTCTCATGCTCCTAGCCTCTCCACTGCTAGCCTGTTCTCTCACCCTCCTAGCCTCTCCACTGCTAGCCTGTTCTCTCCCCCTCCTAGCCTCTCCACTGCTAGCCTGTTCTCTCCCCCTCCTAGCCTCTCCACTGCTAGCCTGTTCTCTCTCACTCTCCTAGCCTCTCCACTGCTAGCCTGTTCTCTCTCACGCTCCTAGCCTCTCCACTGCTAGCCTGTTCTCTCACCCTCCTAGCCTCTCCACTGCTAGCCTGTTCTCTCTCACGCTCCTAGCCTCTCTACTGCTAGCCTGTTCTCTCACGCTCCTAGCCTCTCCACTGCTAGCCTGTTCTCTCACTCTCCTAGCCTCTCCACTGCTAGCCTGTTCTCTCACTCTCCTAGCCTCCACTGCTAGTCTGTTCTCTCTCTCCTAGCCTCTCCACTGCTAGCCTGTTCTCTCTCACTCTCCTAGCCTCTCCACTGCTAGCCTGTTCTCTCTCATTCTCCTAGCCTCTCCACTGCTAGCCTGTTCTCTCACGCTCCTTAGCCTCTCCACTGCTAGCCTGTTCTCTCTCTCACTCTCCTAGCCTCTCCACTGCTAGCCTGTTCTCTCTCACGGTCCTAGCCTCTCCACTGCTGCCCTGTTCTCTCTCTCCAAGCCTCTCCACTGCTAGCCTGTTCTCTCACTCTCCTAGCCTCTCCACTGCTAGCCTGTTCTCTCACCCTCTCCTAGCCTCTCCACTGCTAGCCTGTTCTCTCACCCTCTCCTAGCCTCTCCACTGCTAGCCTGTTCTCTCTCTCTCTCCTAGCCTCTCCACTGCTAGCCTGTTCTCTCTCACGCTCCTAGCCTCTCCACTGCTAGCCTGTGCTCTCACCCTCCTGGCCTCTCCACTGCTAGCCTGTTCTCTCACGCTCCTAGCCTCTCCACTGCTAGCCTATTCTCTCTCTCCTAGCCTCTCTACTGCTAGCCTGTTCTCTCACGCTCCTAGCCACTCCACTGCTAGCCTATTCTCTCACCCTCCTTAGCCTCTCCACTGCTAGCCTGTTCTCTCTCACTCTCCTAGCCTCTCCACTGCTAGCCTGTTCTCTCACACTCCTTAGCCTCCACTGCTAGCCTGTTCTCTCTCTCACACTCCTTAGCCTCTCCACTGCTAGCCTGTTCTCTCTCTCACTCTCCTAGCCTCTCCACTGCTAGCCTGTTCTCTCTCACGCTCCTAGCCTCTCTACTGCTAGCCTGTTCTCTCACTCTCCTTAGCCTCTCCACTGCTAGCCTGTTCTCTCACGCTCCTAGCCTCTCCACTGCTAGCCTGTTCTCTCACACTCCTTAGCCTCCACTGCTAGCCTGTTCTCTCTCTCACACTCCTTAGCCTCTCCACTGCTAGCCTGTTCTCTCTCTCACTCTCCTAGCCTCTCCACTGCTAGCCTGTTCTCTCTCACGCTCCTAGCCTCTCTACTGCTAGCCTGTTCTCTCACTCTCCTTAGCCTCTCCACTGCTAGCCTGTTCTCTCACGCTCCTAGCCTCTCCACTGCTGCCCTGTTCTCTCTCTCCAAGCCTCTCCACTGCTAGCCTGTTCTCTCACTCTCCTAGCCTCTCCACTGCTAGCCTGTTCTCTCACCCTCTCCTAGCCTCTCCACTGCTAGCCTGTTCTCTCACCCTCTCCTAGCCTCTCCACTGCTAGCCTGTTCTCTCTCCCTCTCCTAGCCTCTCCACTGCTCGCCTGCTCTCTCTCTCTCCTAGCCTCTCCACTGCTAGCCTGTTCTCTCTCACGCTCCTAGCCTCACCACTGCTAGCCTGTTCTCTCACCCTCCTGGCCTCTCCACTGCTAGCCTGTTCTCTCACGCTCCTAGCCTCTCCACTGCTAGCCTGTTCTCTCACCCTCCTAGCCTCTCCACTGCTAGCCTGTTCTCTCACCCTCCTAGCCTCTCCACTGCTAGCCTGTTCTCTCACCTTCCTAGCCTCTCCACTGCTAGCCTGTTCTCTCTCACGCTCCTAGCCTCTCTACTGCTAGCCTGTTCTCTCACGCTCCTAGCCTCTCCACTGCTGCCCTGTTCTCTCTCTCCAAGCCTCTCCACTGGTAGCTTGTTCTCTCACTCTCCTAGCCTCTCCACTGCTAGCCTGTTCTCTCACCCTCTCCTAGCCTCTCCACTGCTAGCCTGTTCTCTCACCCTCTCCTAGCCTCTCCACTGCTAGCCTGTTCTCTCACCCTCCTGGCCTCTCCACTGCTAGCCTGTTCTCTCACGCTCCTAGCCTCTCCACTGCTAGCCTGTACTCTCACCCTCCTAGCCTCTCCACTGCTAGCCTGTTCTCTCACCCTCCTAGCCTCTCCACTGCTAGCCTGTTCTCTCACTCTCCTAGCCTCTCCACTGCTAGCCTGTTCTCTCACCCTCCTAGCCTCTCCACTGCTAGCCTGTTCTCTCACCTTCCTAGCCTCTCCACTGCTAGCCTGTTCTCTCTCATGCTCCTAGCCTCTCCACTGCTAGCCTGTTCTCTCACCCTCCTAGCCTCTCCACTGCTAGCCTGTTCTCTCCCCCTCCTAGCCTCTCCACTGCTAGCCTGTTCTCTCTCACTCTCCTAGCCTCTCCACTGCTAGCCTGTTCTCTCTCACGCTCCTAGCCTCTCCACTGCTAGCCTGTTCTCTCACCCTCCTAGCCTCTCCACTGCTAGCCTGTTCTCTCTCACGCTCCTAGCCTCTCTACTGCTAGCCTGTTCTCTCACGCTCCTAGCCTCTCCACTGCTAGCCTGTTCTCTCACTCTCCTAGCCTCTCCACTGCTAGCCTGTTCTCTCACTCTCCTAGCCTCCACTGCTAGTCTGTTCTCTCTCTCCTAGCCTCTCCACTGCTAGCCTGTTCTCTCTCACTCTCCTAGCCTCTCCACTGCTAGCCTGTTCTCTCTCATTCTCCTAGCCTCTCCACTGCTAGCCTGTTCTCTCACGCTCCTTAGCCTCTCCACTGCTAGCCTGTTCTCTCTCTCACTCTCCTAGCCTCTCCACTGCTAGCCTGTTCTCTCTCACGGTCCTAGCCTCTCCACTGCTGCCCTGTTCTCTCTCTCCAAGCCTCTCCACTGCTAGCCTGTTCTCTCACTCTCCTAGCCTCTCCACTGCTAGCCTGTTCTCTCACCCTCCTAGCCTCTCCACTGCTAGCCTGTTCTCTCTCACGCTCCTAGCCTCTCTACTGCTAGCCTGTTCTCTCACGCTCCTAGCATCTCCACTGCTAGCCTGTTCTCTCACTCTCCTAGCCTCTCCACTGCTAGCCTGTTCTCTCACTCTCCTAGACTCCACTGCTAGTCTGTTCTCTCTCTCCTAGCCTCTCCACTGCTAGCCTGTTCTCTCTCACTCTCCTAGCCTCTCCACTGCTAGCCTGTTCTCTCTCATTCTCCTAGCCTCTCCACTGCTAGCCTGTTCTCTCACGCTCCTTAGCCTCTCCACTGCTAGCCTGTTCTCTCTCACTCTCCTAGCCTCTCCACTGCTAGCCTGTTCTCTCTCACGGTCCTAGCCTCTCCACTGCTGCCCTGTTCTCTCTCTCCAAGCCTCTCCACTGCTAGCCTGTTCTCTCACTCTCCTAGCCTCTCCACTGCTAGCCTGTTCTCTCACCCTCTCCTAGCCTCTCCACTGCTAGCCAGTTCTCTCACCCTCTCCTAGCCTCTCCACTGCTAGCCTGTTCTCTCTCTCTCTCCTAGCCTCTCCACTGCTAGCCTGTTCTCTCTCACGCTCCTAGCCTCTCCACTGCTAGCCTGTGCTCTCACCCTCCTGGCCTCTCCACTGCTAGCCTGTTCTCTCACGCTCCTAGCCTCTCCACTGCTAGCCTATTCTCTCACCCTCCTTAGCCTCTCCACTGCTAGCCTGTTCTCTCTCACTCTCCTAGCCTCTCCACTGCTAGCCTGGTCTCTCACACTCCTTAGCCTCCACTGCTAGCCTATTCTCTCTCTCACACTCCTTAGCCTCTCCACTGCTAGCCTGTTCTCTCTCTCACTCTCCTAGCCTCTCCACTGCTAGCCTGTTCTCTCTCACGCTCCTAGCCTCTCTACTGCTAGCCTGTTCTCTCACTCTCCTTAGCCTCTCCACTGCTAGCCTGTTCTCTCACGCTCCTAGCCTCTCCACTGCTAGCCTGTTCTCTCACACTCCTTAGCCTCCACTGCTAGCCTGTTCTCTCTCTCACACTCCTTAGCCTCTCCACTGCTAGCCTGTTCTCTCTCTCACTCTCCTAGCCTCTCCACTGCTAGCCTGTTCTCTCTCACGCTCCTAGCCTCTCTACTGCTAGCCTGTTCTCTCACTCTCCTTAGCCTCTCCACTGCTAGCCTGTTCTCTCACGCTCCTAGCCTCTCCACTGCTGCCCTGTTCTCTCTCTCCAAGCCTCTCCACTGCTAGCCTGTTCTCTCACTCTCCTAGCCTCTCCACTGCTAGCCTGTTCTCTCACCCTCTCCTAGCCTCTCCACTGCTAGCCTGTTCTCTCTCCCTCTCCTAGCCTCTCCACTGCTCGCCTGCTCTCTCTCTCTCCTAGCCTCTCCACTGCTAGCCTGTTCTCTCTCACGCTCCTAGCCTCACCACTGCTAGCCTGTTCTCTCACCCTCCTGGCCTCTCCACTGCTAGCCTGTTCTCTCACGCTCCTAGCCTCTCCACTGCTAGCCTGTTCTCTCACCCTCCTAGCCTCTCCACTGCTAGCCTGTTCTCTCACGCGCCTAGCCTCTCCACTGCTAGCCTGTTCTCTCACCCTCCTAGCCTCTCCACTGCTAGCCTGTTCTCTCACCTTCCTAGCCTCTCCACTGCTAGCCTGTTCTCTCTCACGCTCCTAGCCTCTCTACTGCTAGCCTGTTCTCTCACGCTCCTAGCCTCTCCACTGCTGCCCTGTTCTCTCTCTCCAAGCCTCTCCACTGCTAGCTTGTTCTCTCACTCTCCTAGCCTCTCCACTGCTAGCCTGTTCTCTCACCCTCTCCTAGCCTCTCCACTGCTAGCCTGTTCTCTCACCCTCTCCTAGCCTCTCCACTGCTAGCCTGTTCTCTCTCCCTCTCCTAGCCTCTCCACTGCTCGCCTGCTCTCTCTCTCTCCTAGCCTCTCCACTGCTAGCCTGTTATCTCTCACTCTCCTGGCCTCTCCACTGCTAGCCTGTTCTCTCACGCTCCTAGCCTCTCCACTGCTAGCCTGTTCTCTCACCCTCCTAGCCTCTCCACTGCTAGCCTGTTCTCTCACCCTCCTAGCCTCTCCACTGCTAGCCTGTTCTCTCACTCTCCTAGCCTCTCCACTGCTAGCCTGTTCTCTCACCCTCCTAGCCTCTCCACTGCTAGCCTGTTCTCTCACCTTCCTAGCCTCTCCACTGCTAGCCTGTTCTCTCTCACGCTCCTAGCCTCTCTACTGCTAGCCTGTTCTCTCACGCTCCTAGCCTCTTCACTGCTAGCCTGTTCTCTCACTCTCCTAGCCTCTCCACTGCTAGCCTGTTCTCTCACTCTCCTAGCCTCTCCACTGCTAGCCTGTTCTCTCACTCTCCTAGCCTCTCCACTGCTAGCCTGTTCTCTCACTCTCCTAGCCTCTCCACTGCTAGCCTGTTCTCTCTCACTCTCCTAGCCTCTCCACTGCTAGCCTGTTCTCTCTCACTCTCCTAGCCTCTCCACTGCTAGCCTGTTCTCTCTCACTCTCCTAGCCTCTCCACTGCTAGCCTGTTCTCTCACTCTCCTAGCCTCTCCACTGCTAGCCTGTTCTCTCACTCTCCTAGCCTCTCCACTGCTAGCCTGTTCTCTCTCACTCTCCTAGCCTCTCCACTGCTAGCCTGTTCTCTCTCACTCTCCTAGCCTCTCCACTGCTAGCCTGTTCTCTCACTCTCCTAGCCTCTCCACTGCTAGCCTGTTCTCTCTCACTCTCCTAGCCTCTCCACTGCTAGCCTGTTCTCTCTCACTCTCCTAGCCTCTCCACTGCTAGCCTGTTCTCTCTCACTCTCCTAGCCTCTCCACTGCTAGCCTGTTCTCTCTCACTCTCCTAGCCTCTCCACTGCTAGCCTGTTCTCTCTCACGCTCCTAGCCTCTCTACTGCTAGCCTGTTCTCTCACTCTCATAGCCTCTCCACGGCTAGCCTGTTCTCTCTCACCCTCCTAGCCTCTCCACTGCTAGCCTGTTCTCTCACGCTCCTTAGCCTCTCCACTGCTAGCCTGTTCTCTCTCTCACTCTCCTAGCCTCTCCACTGCTAGCCTGTTCTCTCTCACGCTCCTAGCCTCTCTACTGCTAGCCTGTTCTCTCACTCTCCTTAGCCTCTCCACTGCTAGCCTGTTCTCTCACGCTCCTAGCCTCTCCACTGCTGCCCTGTTCTCTATCTCCAAGCCTCTCCACTGCTAGCCTGTTCTCTCACCCTCCTGGCCTCTCCACTACTAGCCTGTTCTCTCACGCTCCTAGCCTCTCCACTGCTAGCCTGTTCTCTCTCTCCTAGCCTCTCCACTGCTAGCCTGTTCTCTCACGCTCCTCGCCTCTCCACTGCTAGCCTGTTCTCTCACCCTCCTAGCCTCTCCACTGCTAGCCTGTTCTCTCACTCTCCTAGCCTCTCCACTGCTAGCCTGTTCTCTCACCCTCCTAGCCTCTCCACTGCTAGCCTGTTCTCTCTCACTCTCCTAGCCTCTCCACTGCCTGCCTGTTCTCTCACTCTCCTAGCCTCTCCACTGCTAGCCTGTTCTCTCTCATGCTCCTAGCCTCTCCACTGCTAGCCTGTTCTCTCACCCTCCTAGCCTCTCCACTGCTAGCCTGTTCTCTCCCCCTCCTAGCCTCTCCACTGCTAGCCTGTTCTCTCTCACTCTCCTAGCCTCTCCACTGCTAGCCTGTTCTCTCTCACGCTCCTAGCCTCTCCACTGCTAGCCTGTTCTCTCACCCTCCTAGCCTCTCCACTGCTAGCCTGTTCTCTCACTCTCCTAGCCTCTCCACTGCTAGCCTGTTCTCTCACCCTCCTAGCCTCTCCACTGCTAGCCTGTTCTCTCTCACTCTCCTAGCCTCTCCACTGCCTGCCTGTTCTCTCACTCTCCTAGCCTCTCCACTGCTAGCCTGTTCTCTCTCATGCTCCTAGCCTCTCCACTGCTAGCCTGTTCTCTCACCCTCCTAGCCTCTCCACTGCTAGCCTGTTCTCTCCCCCTCCTAGCCTCTCCACTGCTAGCCTGTTCTCTCTCACTCTCCTAGCCTCTCCACTGCTAGCCTGTTCTCTCTCACGCTCCTAGCCTCTCCACTGCTAGCCTGTTCTCTCACCCTCCTAGCCTCTCCACTGCTAGCCTGTTCTCTCTCACGCTCCTAGCCTCTCTACTGCTAGCCTGTTCTCTCACGCTCCTAGCCTCTCCACTGCTAGCCTGTTCTCTCACTCTCCTAGCCTCTCCACTGCTAGCCTGTTCTCTCACTCTCCTAGCCTCCACTGCTAGTCTGTTCTCTCTCTCCTAGCCTCTCCACTGCTAGCCTGTTCTCTCTCACTCTCCTAGCCTCTCCACTGCTAGCCTGTTCTCTCTCATTCTCCTAGCCTCTCCACTGCTAGCCTGTTCTCTCACGCTCCTTAGCCTCTCCACTGCTAGCCTGTTCTCTCTCTCACTCTCCTAGCCTCTCCACTGCTAGCCTGTTCTCTCTCACGGTCCTAGCCTCTCCACTGCTGCCCTGTTCTCTCTCTCCAAGCCTCTCCACTGCTAGCCTGTTCTCTCACTCTCCTAGCCTCTCCACTGCTAGCCTGTTCTCTCACCCTCTCCTAGCCTCTCCACTGCTAGCCTGTTCTCTCACCCTCTCCTAGCCTCTCCACTGCTAGCCTGTTCTCTCTCTCTCTCCTAGCCTCTCCACTGCTAGCCTGTTCTCTCTCACGCTCCTAGCCTCTCCACTGCTAGCCTGTGCTCTCACCCTCCTGGCCTCTCCACTGCTAGCCTGTTCTCTCACGCTCCTAGCCTCTCCACTGCTAGCCTATTCTCTCTCTCCTAGCCTCTCTACTGCTAGCCTGTTCTCTCACGCTCCTAGCCACTCCACTGCTAGCCTATTCTCTCACCCTCCTTAGCCTCTCCACTGCTAGCCTGTTCTCTCTCACTCTCCTAGCCTCTCCACTGCTAGCCTGTTCTCTCACACTCCTTAGCCTCCACTGCTAGCCTGTTCTCTCTCTCACACTCCTTAGCCTCTCCACTGCTAGCCTGTTCTCTCTCTCACTCTCCTAGCCTCTCCACTGCTAGCCTGTTCTCTCTCACGCTCCTAGCCTCTCTACTGCTAGCCTGTTCTCTCACTCTCCTTAGCCTCTCCACTGCTAGCCTGTTCTCTCACGCTCCTAGCCTCTCCACTGCTAGCCTGTTCTCTCACACTCCTTAGCCTCCACTGCTAGCCTGTTCTCTCTCTCACACTCCTTAGCCTCTCCACTGCTAGCCTGTTCTCTCTCTCACTCTCCTAGCCTCTCCACTGCTAGCCTGTTCTCTCTCACGCTCCTAGCCTCTCTACTGCTAGCCTGTTCTCTCACTCTCCTTAGCCTCTCCACTGCTAGCCTGTTCTCTCACGCTCCTAGCCTCTCCACTGCTGCCCTGTTCTCTCTCTCCAAGCCTCTCCACTGCTAGCCTGTTCTCTCACTCTCCTAGCCTCTCCACTGCTAGCCTGTTCTCTCACCCTCTCCTAGCCTCTCCACTGCTAGCCTGTTCTCTCACCCTCTCCTAGCCTCTCCACTGCTAGCCTGTTCTCTCTCCCTCTCCTAGCCTCTCCACTGCTCGCCTGCTCTCTCTCTCTCCTAGCCTCTCCACTGCTAGCCTGTTCTCTCTCACGCTCCTAGCCTCACCACTGCTAGCCTGTTTTCTCACCCTCCTGGCCTCTCCACTGCTAGCCTGTTCTCTCACGCTCCTAGCCTCTCCACTGCTGCCCTGTTCTCTCTCTCCAAGCCTCTCCACTGGTAGCTTGTTCTCTCACTCTCCTAGCCTCTCCACTGCTAGCCTGTTCTCTCACCCTCTCCTAGCCTCTCCACTGCTAGCCTGTTCTCTCACCCTCTCCTAGCCTCTCCACTGCTAGCCTGTTATCTCTCACTCTCCTAGCCTCTCCACTGCTAGCCTGTTCTCTCACCCTCCTGGCCTCTCCACTGCTAGCCTGTTCTCTCACGCTCCTAGCCTCTCCACTGCTAGCCTGTTCTCTCACCCTCCTAGCCTCTCCACTGCTAGCCTGTTCTCTCACCCTCCTAGCCTCTCCACTGCTAGCCTGTTCTCTCACTCTCCTAGCCTCTCCACTGCTAGCCTGTTCTCTCACTCTCCTAGCCTCTCCACTGCTAGCCTGTTCTCTCACCCTCCTAGCCTCTCCACTGCTAGCCTGTTCTCTCTCACGCTCCTAGCCTCTCTACTGCTAGCCTGTTCTCTCACGCTCCTAGCCTCTTCACTGCTAGCCTGTTCTCTCACTCTCCTAGCCTCTCCACTGCTAGCCTGTTCTCTCACTCTCCTAGCCTCTCCACTGCTAGCCTGTTCTCTCACTCTCCTAGCCTCTCCACTGCTAGCCTGTTCTCTCACTCTCCTAGCCTATCCACTGCTAGCCTGTTCTCTCTCTCCTAGCCTCTCCACTGCTAGCCTGTTCTCTCTCACTCTCCTAGCCTCTCCACTGCTAGCCTGTTCTCTCACTCTCCTAGCCTCTCCACTGCTAGCCTGTTCTCTCACGCTCCTAGCCTCTTCACTGCTAGCCTGTTCTCTCACTCTCCTAGCCTCTCCACTGCTAGCCTGTTCTCTCACTCTCCTAGCCTCTCCACTGCTAGCCTGTTCTCTCACTCTCCTAGCCTCTCCACTGCTAGCCTGTTCTCTCACTCTCCTAGCCTATCCACTGCTAGCCTGTTCTCTCTCTCCTAGCCTCTCCACTGCTAGCCTGTTCTCTCTCTCTCTCCTAGCCTCTCTACTGCTAGCCTGTTCTCTCACGCTCCTAGCCACTCCACTGCTAGCCTATTCTCTCACCCTCCTTAGCCTCTCCACTGCTAGCCTGTTCTCTCTCACTCTCCTAGCCTCTCCACTGCTAGCCTGTTCTCTCACACTCCTTAGCCTCCACTGCTAGCCTGTTCTCTCTCTCACACTCCTTAGCCTCTCCACTGCTAGCCTGTTCTCTCTCTCACTCTCCTAGCCTCTCCACTGCTAGCCTGTTCTCTCTCACGCTCCTAGCCTCTCTACTGCTAGCCTGTTCTCTCACTCTCCTTAGCCTCTCCACTGCTAGCCTGTTCTCTCACGCTCCTAGCCTCTCCACTGCTAGCCTGTTCTCTCACACTCCTTAGCCTCCACTGCTAGCCTGTTCTCTCTCTCACACTCCTTAGCCTCTCCACTGCTAGCCTGTTCTCTCTCTCACTCTCCTAGCCTCTCCACTGCTAGCCTGTTCTCTCTCACGCTCCTAGCCTCTCTACTGCTAGCCTGTTCTCTCACTCTCCTTAGCCTCTCCACTGCTAGCCTGTTCTCTCACGCTCCTAGCCTCTCCACTGCTGCCCTGTTCTCTCTCTCCAAGCCTCTCCACTGCTAGCCTGTTCTCTCACTCTCCTAGCCTCTCCACTGCTAGCCTGTTCTCTCACCCTCTCCTAGCCTCTCCACTGCTAGCCTGTTCTCTCACCCTCTCCTAGCCTCTCCACTGCTAGCCTGTTCTCTCTCCCTCTCCTAGCCTCTCCACTGCTCGCCTGCTCTCTCTCTCTCCTAGCCTCTCCACTGCTAGCCTGTTCTCTCTCACGCTCCTAGCCTCACCACTGCTAGCCTGTTCTCTCACCCTCCTGGCCTCTCCACTGCTAGCCTGTTCTCTCACGCTCCTAGCCTCTCCACTGCTAGCCTGTTCTCTCACCCTCCTAGCCTCTCCACTGCTAGCCTGTTCTCTCACGCGCCTAGCCTCTCCACTGCTAGCCTGTTCTCTCACCCTCCTAGCCTCTCCACTGCTAGCCTGTTCTCTCACCTTCCTAGCCTCTCCACTGCTAGCCTGTTCTCTCTCACGCTCCTAGCCTCTCTACTGCTAGCCTGTTCTCTCACGCTCCTAGCCTCTCCACTGCTGCCCTGTTCTCTCTCTCCAAGCCTCTCCACTGGTAGCTTGTTCTCTCACTCTCCTAGCCTCTCCACTGCTAGCCTGTTCTCTCACCCTCTCCTAGCCTCTCCACTGCTAGCCTGTTCTCTCACCCTCTCCTAGCCTCTCCACTGCTAGCCTGTTATCTCTCACTCTCCTAGCCTCTCCACTGCTAGCCTGTTCTCTCACCCTCCTGGCCTCTCCACTGCTAGCCTGTTCTCTCACGCTCCTAGCCTCTCCACTGCTAGCCTGTTCTCTCACCCTCCTAGCCTCTCCACTGCTAGCCTGTTCTCTCACCCTCCTAGCCTCTCCACTGCTAGCCTGTTCTCTCACTCTCCTAGCCTCTCCACTGCTAGCCTGTTCTCTCACCCTCCTAGCCTCTCCACTGCTAGCCTGTTCTCTCACCTTCCTAGCCTCTCCACTGCTAGCCTGTTCTCTCTCATGCTCCTAGCCTCTCCACTGCTAGCCTGTTCTCTCACCCTCCTAGCCTCTCCACTGCTAGCCTGTTCTCTCCCCCTCCTAGCCTCTCCACTGCTAGCCTGTTCTCTCTCACTCTCCTAGCCTCTCCACTGCTAGCCTGTTCTCTCTCACGCTCCTAGCCTCTCCACTGCTAGCCTGTTCTCTCACCCTCCTAGCCTCTCCACTGCTAGCCTGTTCTCTCTCACGCTCCTAGCCTCTCTACTGCTAGCCTGTTCTCTCACGCTCCTAGCCTCTCCACTGCTAGCCTGTTCTCTCACTCTCCTAGCCTCTCCACTGCTAGCCTGTTCTCTCACTCTCCTAGCCTCCACTGCTAGTCTGTTCTCTCTCTCCTAGCCTCTCCACTGCTAGCCTGTTCTCTCTCACTCTCCTAGCCTCTCCACTGCTAGCCTGTTCTCTCTCATTCTCCTAGCCTCTCCACTGCTAGCCTGTTCTCTCACGCTCCTTAGCCTCTCCACTGCTAGCCTGTTCTCTCTCTCACTCTCCTAGCCTCTCCACTGCTAGCCTGTTCTCTCTCACGGTCCTAGCCTCTCCACTGCTGCCCTGTTCTCTCTCTCCAAGCCTCTCCACTGCTAGCCTGTTCTCTCACTCTCCTAGCCTCTCCACTGCTAGCCTGTTCTCTCACCCTCCTAGCCTCTCCACTGCTAGCCTGTTCTCTCTCACGCTCCTAGCCTCTCTACTGCTAGCCTGTTCTCTCACGCTCCTAGCATCTCCACTGCTAGCCTGTTCTCTCACTCTCCTAGCCTCTCCACTGCTAGCCTGTTCTCTCACTCTCCTAGCCTCCACTGCTAGTCTGTTCTCTCTCTCCTAGCCTCTCCACTGCTACCCTGTTCTCTCTCACTCTCCTAGCCTCTCCACTGCTAGCCTGTTCTCTCTCATTCTCCTAGCCTCTCCACTGCTAGCCTGTTCTCTCACGCTCCTTAGCCTCTCCACTGCTAGCCTGTTCTCTCTCACTCTCCTAGCCTCTCCACTGCTAGCCTGTTCTCTCTCACGGTCCTAGCCTCTCCACTGCTGCCCTGTTCTCTCTCTCCAAGCCTCTCCACTGCTAGCCTGTTCTCTCACTCTCCTAGCCTCTCCACTGCTAGCCTGTTCTCTCACCCTCTCCTAGCCTCTCCACTGCTAGCCAGTTCTCTCACCCTCTCCTAGCCTCTCCACTGCTAGCCTGTTCTCTCTCTCTCTCCTAGCCTCTCCACTGCTAGCCTGTTCTCTCTCACGCTCCTAGCCTCTCCACTGCTAGCCTGTGCTCTCACCCTCCTGGCCTCTCCACTGCTAGCCTGTTCTCTCACGCTCCTAGCCTCTCCACTGCTAGCCTATTCTCTCACCCTCCTTAGCCTCTCCACTGCTAGCCTGTTCTCTCTCACTCTCCTAGCCTCTCCACTGCTAGCCTGGTCTCTCACACTCCTTAGCCTCCACTGCTAGCCTGTTCTCTCTCTCACACTCCTTAGCCTCTCCACTGCTAGCCTGTTCTCTCTCTCACGCTCCTAGCCTCTCTACTGCTAGCCTGTTCTCTCACTCTCCTTAGCCTCTCCACTGCTAGCCTGTTCTCTCACGCTCCTAGCCTCTCCACTGCTAGCCTGTTCTCTCACACTCCTTAGCCTCCACTGCTAGCCTGTTCTCTCTCTCACACTCCTTAGCCTCTCCACTGCTAGCCTGTTCTCTCTCTCACTCTCCTAGCCTCTCCACTGCTAGCCTGTTCTCTCTCACGCTCCTAGCCTCTCTACTGCTAGCCTGTTCTCTCACTCTCCTTAGCCTCTCCACTGCTAGCCTGTTCTCTCACGCTCCTAGCCTCTCCACTGCTGCCCTGTTCTCTCTCTCCAAGCCTCTCCACTGCTAGCCTGTTCTCTCACTCTCCTAGCCTCTCCACTGCTAGCCTGTTCTCTCACCCTCTCCTAGCCTCTCCACTGCTAGCCTGTTCTCTCTCCCTCTCCTAGCCTCTCCACTGCTCGCCTGCTCTCTCTCTCTCCTAGCCTCTCCACTGCTAGCCTGTTCTCTCTCACGCTCCTAGCCTCACCACTGCTAGCCTGTTCTCTCACCCTCCTGGCCTCTCCACTGCTAGCCTGTTCTCTCACGCTCCTAGCCTCTCCACTGCTAGCCTGTTCTCTCACCCTCCTAGCCTCTCCACTGCTAGCCTGTTCTCTCACGCGCCTAGCCTCTCCACTGCTAGCCTGTTCTCTCACCCTCCTAGCCTCTCCACTGCTAGCCTGTTCTCTCACCTTCCTAGCCTCTCCACTGCTAGCCTGTTCTCTCTCACGCTCCTAGCCTCTCTACTGCTAGCCTGTTCTCTCACGCTCCTAGCCTCTCCACTGCTGCCCTGTTCTCTCTCTCCAAGCCTCTCCACTGCTAGCTTGTTCTCTCACTCTCCTAGCCTCTCCACTGCTAGCCTGTTCTCTCACCCTCTCCTAGCCTCTCCACTGCTAGCCTGTTCTCTCACCCTCTCCTAGCCTCTCCACTGCTAGCCTGTTCTCTCTCCCTCTCCTAGCCTCTCCACTGCTCGCCTGCTCTCTCTCTCTCCTAGCCTCTCCACTGCTAGCCTGTTATCTCTCACTCTCCTGGCCTCTCCACTGCTAGCCTGTTCTCTCACGCTCCTAGCCTCTCCACTGCTAGCCTGTTCTCTCACCCTCCTAGCCTCTCCACTGCTAGCCTGTTCTCTCACCCTCCTAGCCTCTCCACTGCTAGCCTGTTCTCTCACTCTCCTAGCCTCTCCACTGCTAGCCTGTTCTCTCACCCTCCTAGCCTCTCCACTGCTAGCCTGTTCTCTCACCTTCCTAGCCTCTCCACTGCTAGCCTGTTCTCTCTCACGCTCCTAGCCTCTCTACTGCTAGCCTGTTCTCTCACGCTCCTAGCCTCTTCACTGCTAGCCTGTTCTCTCACTCTCCTAGCCTCTCCACTGCTAGCCTGTTCTCTCACTCTCCTAGCCTCTCCACTGCTAGCCTGTTCTCTCACTCTCCTAGCCTCTCCACTGCTAGCCTGTTCTCTCACTCTCCTAGCCTCTCCACTGCTAGCCTGTTCTCTCTCACTCTCCTAGCCTCTCCACTGCTAGCCTGTTCTCTCTCACTCTCCTAGCCTCTCCACTGCTAGCCTGTTCTTTCACTCTCCTAGCCTCTCCACTGCTAGCCTGTTCTCTCACTCTCCTAGCCTCTCCACTGCTAGCCTGTTCTCTCACTCTCCTAGCCTCTCCACTGCTAGCCTGTTCTCTCTCACTCTCCTAGCCTCTCCACTGCTAGCCTGTTCTCTCTCACTCTCCTAGCCTCTCCACTGCTAGCCTGTTCTCTCTCACTCTCCTAGCCTCTCCACTGCTAGCCTGTTCTCTCTCACTCTCCTAGCCTCTCCACTGCTAGCCTGTTCTCTCTCACGCTCCTAGCCTCTCTACTGCTAGCCTGTTCTCTCACTCTCATAGCCTCTCCACGGCTAGCCTGTTCTCTCTCACCCTCCTAGCCTCTCCACTGCTAGCCTGTTCTCTCACGCTCCTTAGCCTCTCCACTGCTAGCCTGTTCTCTCTCTCACTCTCCTAGCCTCTCCACTGCTAGCCTGTTCTCTCTCACGCTCCTAGCCTCTCTACTGCTAGCCTGTTCTCTCACTCTCCTTAGCCTCTCCACTGCTAGCCTGTTCTCTCACGCTCCTAGCCTCTCCACTGCTGCCCTGTTCTCTATCTCCAAGCCTCTCCACTGCTAGCCTGTTCTCTCACCCTCCTGGCCTCTCCACTACTAGCCTGTTCTCTCACGCTCCTAGCCTCTCCACTGCTAGCCTGTTCTCTCTCTCCTAGCCTCTCCACTGCTAGCCTGTTCTCTCACGCTCCTCGCCTCTCCACTGCTAGCCTGTTCTCTCACCCTCCTAGCCTCTCCACTGCTAGCCTGTTCTCTCACTCTCCTAGCCTCTCCACTGCTAGCCTGTTCTCTCACCCTCCTAGCCTCTCCACTGCTAGCCTGTTCTCTCACCTTCCTAGCCTCTCCACTGCTAGCCTGTTCTCTCTCACGCTCCTAGCCTCTCTACTGCTAGCCTGTTCTCTCACGCTCCTAGCCTCTTCACTGCTAGCCTGTTCTCTCACTCTCCTAGCCTCTCCACTGCTAGCCTGTTCTCTCACTCTCCTAGCCTCTCCACTGCTAGCCTGTTCTCTCACTCTCCTAGCCTCTCCACTGCTAGCCTGTTCTCTCACTCTCCTAGTCTCTCCACTGCTAGCCTGTTCTCTCTCTCCTAGCCTCTCCACTGCTAGCCTGTTCTCTCTCACTCTCCTAGCCTCTCCACTGCTAGCCTGTTCTCTCACTCTCCTAGCCTCTCCACTGCTAGCCTGTTCTCTCACTCTCCTAGCCTCTCCACTGCTAGCCTGTTCTCTCACTCTCCTAGCCTCTCCACTGCTAGCCTGTTCTCTCTCTCCTAGCCTCTCCACTGCTAGCCTGTTCTCTCTCACTCTCCTAGCCTCTCCACTGCTAGCCTGTTCTCTCTCACTCTCCTAGCCTCTCCACTGCTAGCCTGTTCTCTCTCACTCTCCTAGCCTCTCCACTGCTAGCCTGTTCTCTCTCACGCTCCTAGCCTCTCTACTGCTAGCCTGTTCTCTCACTCTCATAGCCTCTCCACGGCTAGCCTGTTCTCTCTCACCCTCCTAGCCTCTCCACTGCTAGCCTGTTCTCTCACGCTCCTTAGCCTCTCCACTGCTAGCCTGTTCTCTCTCTCACTCTCCTAGCCTCTCCACTGCTAGCCTGTTCTCTCTCACGCTCCTAGCCTCTCTACTGCTAGCCTGTTCTCTCACTCTCCTTAGCCTCTCCACTGCTAGCCTGTTCTCTCACGCTCCTAGCCTCTCCACTGCTGCCCTGTTCTCTATCTCCAAGCCTCTCCACTGCTAGCCTGTTCTCTCACCCTCCTGGCCTCTCCACTACTAGCCTGTTCTCTCACGCTCCTAGCCTCTCCACTGCTAGCCTGTTCTCTCTCTCCTAGCCTCTCCACTGCTAGCCTGTTCTCTCACGCTCCTCGCCTCTCCACTGCTAGCCTGTTCTCTCACCCTCCTAGCCTCTCCACTGCTAGCCTGTTCTCTCACTCTCCTAGCCTCTCCACTGCTAGCCTGTTCTCTCACCCTCCTAGCCTCTCCACTGCTAGCCTGTTCTCTCTCACTCTCCTAGCCTCTCCACTGCCTGCCTGTTCTCTCACTCTCCTAGCCTCTCCACTGCTAGCCTGTTCTCTCTCATGCTCCTAGCCTCTCCACTGCTAGCCTGTTCTCTCACCCTCCTAGCCTCTCCACTGCTAGCCTGTTCTCTCCCCCTCCTAGCCTCTCCACTGCTAGCCTGTTCTCTCTCACTCTCCTAGCCTCTCCACTGCTAGCCTGTTCTCTCTCACGCTCCTAGCCTCTCCACTGCTAGCCTGTTCTCTCACCCTCCTAGCCTCTCCACTGCTAGCCTGTTCTCTCTCACGCTCCTAGCCTCTCTACTGCTAGCCTGTTCTCTCACGCTCCTAGCCTCTCCACTGCTAGCCTGTTCTCTCACTCTCCTAGCCTCTCCACTGCTAGCCTGTTCTCTCACTCTCCTAGCCTCCACTGCTAGTCTGTTCTCTCTCTCCTAGCCTCTCCACTGCTAGCCTGTTCTCTCTCACTCTCCTAGCCTCTCCACTGCTAGCCTGTTCTCTCTCATTCTCCTAGCCTCTCCACTGCTAGCCTGTTCTCTCACGCTCCTTAGCCTCTCCACTGCTAGCCTGTTCTCTCTCTCACTCTCCTAGCCTCTCCACTGCTAGCCTGTTCTCTCTCACGGTCCTAGCCTCTCCACTGCTGCCCTGTTCTCTCTCTCCAAACCTCTCCACTGCTAGCCTGTTCTCTCACTCTCCTAGCCTCTCCACTGCTAGCCTGTTCTCTCACCCTCTCCTAGCCTCTCCACTGCTAGCCTGTTCTCTCACCCTCTCCTAGCCTCTCCACTGCTAGCCTGTTCTCTCTCTCTCTCCTAGCCTCTCCACTGCTAGCCTGTTCTCTCTCACGCTCCTAGCCTCTCCACTGCTAGCCTGTGCTCTCACCCTCCTGGCCTCTCCACTGCTAGCCTGTTCTCTCACGCTCCTAGCCTCTCCACTGCTAGCCTATTCTCTCTCTCCTAGCCTCTCTACTGCTAGCCTGTTCTCTCACGCTCCTAGCCACTCCACTGCTAGCCTATTCTCTCACCCTCCTTAGCCTCTCCACTGCTAGCCTGTTCTCTCTCACTCTCCTAGCCTCTCCACTGCTAGCCTGTTCTCTCACACTCCTTAGCCTCCACTGCTAGCCTGTTCTCTCTCTCACACTCCTTAGCCTCTCCGCTGCTAGCCTGTTCTCTCTCTCACTCTCCTAGCCTCTCCACTGCTAGCCTGTTCTCTCTCACGCTCCTAGCCTCTCTACTGCTAGCCTGTTCTCTCACTCTCCTTAGCCTCTCCACTGCTAGCCTGTTCTCTCACGCTCCTAGCCTCTCCACTGCTAGCCTGTTCTCTCACACTCCTTAGCCTCCACTGCTAGCCTGTTCTCTCTCTCACACTCCTTAGCCTCTCCACTGCTAGCCTGTTCTCTCTCTCACTCTCCTAGCCTCTCCACTGCTAGCCTGTTCTCTCTCACGCTCCTAGCCTCTCTACTGCTAGCCTGTTCTCTCACTCTCCTTAGCCTCTCCACTGCTAGCCTGTTCTCTCACGCTCCTAGCCTCTCCACTGCTGCCCTGTTCTCTCTCTCCAAGCCTCTCCACTGCTAGCCTGTTCTCTCACTCTCCTAGCCTCTCCACTGCTAGCCTGTTCTCTCACCCTCTCCTAGCCTCTCCACTGCTAGCCTGTTCTCTCACCCTCTCCTAGCCTCTCCACTGCTAGCCTGTTCTCTCTCCCTCTCCTAGCCTCTCCACTGCTCGCCTGCTCTCTCTCTCTCCTAGCCTCTCCACTGCTAGCCTGTTCTCTCTCACGCTCCTAGCCTCACCACTGCTAGCCTGTTCTCTCACCCTCCTGGCCTCTCCACTGCTAGCCTGTTCTCTCACGCTCCTAGCCTCTCCAATGCTAGCCTGTTCTCTCACCCTCCTAGCCTCTCCACTGCTAGCCTGTTCTCTCACGCGCCTAGCCTCTCCACTGCTAGCCTGTTCTCTCACCCTCCTAGCCTCTCCACTGCTAGCCTGTTCTCTCACCTTCCTAGCCTCTCCACTGCTAGCCTGTTCTCTCTCACGCTCCTAGCCTCTCTACTGCTAGCCTGTTCTCTCACGCTCCTAGCCTCTCCACTGCTGCCCTGTTCTCTCTCTCCAAGCCTCTCCACTGGTAGCTTGTTCTCTCACTCTCCTAGCCTCTCCACTGCTAGCCTGTTCTCTCACCCTCTCCTAGCCTCTCCACTGCTAGCCTGTTCTCTCACCCTCTCCTAGCCTCTCCACTGCTAGCCTGTTCTCTCACCCTCCTGGCCTCTCCACTGCTAGCCTGTTCTCTCACGCTCCTAGCCTCTCCACTGCTAGCCTGTTCTCTCACCCTCCTAGCCTCTCCACTGCTAGCCTGTTCTCTCACTCTCCTAGCCTCTCCACTGCTAGCCTGTTCTCTCACCCTCCTAGCCTCTCCACTGCTAGCCTGTTCTCTCACCTTCCTAGCCTCTCCACTGCTAGCCTGTTCTCTCTCACGCTCCTAGCCTCTCTACTGCTAGCCTGTTCTCTCACGCTCCTAGCCTCTCCACTGCTAGCCTGTTCTCTCACTCTCCTAGCCTCTCCACTGCTAGCCTGTTCTCTCACTCTCATAGCCTCTCCACTGCTAGCCTGTTCTCTCACTCTCCTAGCCTATCCACTGCTAGCCTGTTCTCTCTCTCCTAGCCTCTCCACTGCTAGCCTGTTCTCTCTCACTCTCCTAGCCTCTCCACTGCTAGCCTGTTCTCTCTCACGCTCCTAGCCTCTCTACTGCTAGCCTGTTCTCTCACTCTCCTTAGCCTCTCCACTGCTAGCCTGTTCTCTCACGCTCCTAGCCTCTCCACTGCTAGCCTGTTCTCTCACCTTCCTAGCCTCTCCACTGCTAGCCTGTTCTCTCTCACGCTCCTAGCCTCTCTACTGCTAGCCTGTTCTCTCACGCTCCTAGCCTCTTCACTGCTAGCCTGTTCTCTCTCTCCTAGCCTCTCCACTGCTAGCCTGTTCTCTCTCACTCTCCTAGCCTCTCCACTGCTAGCCTGTTCTCTCTCACTCTCCTAGCCTCTCCACTGCTAGCCTGTTCTCTCACTCTCCTAGCCTCTCCACTGCTAGCCTGTTCTCTCACTCTCCTAGCCTCTCCACTGCTAGCCTGTTCTCTCTCTCCTAGCCTCTCCACTGCTAGCCTGTTCTCTCTCCCTCTCCTAGCCTCTCCACTGCTCGCCTGCTCTCTCTCTCTCCTAGCCTCTCCACTGCTAGCCTGTTATCTCTCACTCTCCTAGCCTCTCCACTGCTAGCCTGTTCTCTCACCCTCCTGGCCTCTCCACTGCTAGCCTGTTCTCTCACGCTCCTAGCCTCTCCACTGCTAGCCTGTTCTCTCACGCTCCTAGCCTCTCCACTGCTAGCCTGTTCTCTCACCCTCCTAGCCTCTCCACTGCTAGCCTGTTCTCTCACCCTCCTAGCCTCTCCACTGCTAGCCTGTTCTCTCACTCTCCTAGCCTCTCCACTGCTAGCCTGTTCTCTCACCCTCCTAGCCTCTCCACTGCTAGCCTGTTCTCTCACCTTCCTAGCCTCTCCACTGCTAGCCTGTTCTCTCTCACGCTCCTAGCCTCTCTACTGCTAGCCTGTTCTCTCACGCTCCTAGCCTCTTCACTGCTAGCCTGTTCTCTCACTCTCCTAGCCTCTCCACTGCTAGCCTGTTCTCTCACTCTCCTAGCCTCTCCACTGCTAGCCTGTTCTCTCACTCTCCTAGCCTCTCCACTGCTAGCCTGTTCTCTCACTCTCCTAGCCTCTCCACTGCTAGCCTGTTCTCTCTCTCCTAGCCTCTCCACTGCTAGCCTGTTCTCTCTCACTCTCCTAGCCTCTCCACTGCTAGCCTGTTCTCTCACTCTCCTAGCCTCTCCACTGCTAGCCTGTTCTCTCACTCTCCTAGCCTCTCCACTGCTAGCCTGTTCTCTCACTCTCCTAGCCTCTCCACTGCTAGCCTGTTCTCTCTCTCCTAGCCTCTCCACTGCTAGCCTGTTCTCTCTCACTCTCCTAGCCTCTCCACTGCTAGCCTGTTATCTCTCACTCTCCTAGCCTCTCCACTGCTAGCCTGTTCTCTCACGCTCCTAGCCTCTCTACTGCTAGCCTGTTCTCTCACTCTCATAGCCTCTCCACGGCTAGCCTGTTCTCTCTCACCCTCCTAGCCTCTCTACTGCTAGCCTGTTCTCTCACACTCCTAGCCTCTCCACTGCTAGCCTGTTCTCTCACGCTCCTAGCCTCTCCACTGCTAGCCTGTTCTCTCTCTCCTAGCCTCTCCACTGCTAGCCTGTTCTCTCACGCTCCTAGCCTCTCCACTGCTAGCCTGTTCTCTCACCCTCCTAGCCTCTCCACTGCTAGCCTGTTCTCTCTCACTCTCCTAGCCTCTCCACTGCCTGCCTGTTCTCTCTCACTCTCCTAGCCTCTCCACTGCTAGCCTGTTCTCTCTCACGCTCCTAGCCTCTCCACTGCTAGCCTGTTCTCTCACCCTCCTAGCCTCTCCACTGCTAGCCTGTTCTCTCTCACGCTCCTAGCCTCTCTACTGTTAGCCTGTTCCCTCACGCTCCTAGCCTCTCCACTGCTAGCCTGTTCTCTCTCACTCTCCTAGCCTCTCCACTGCTAGCCTGTTCTCTCACCCTCCTAGCCTCTCCACTGCTAGCCTGTTCTCTCTCACTTTCCTAGCCTCTCCACTGCCTGCCTGTTCTCTCTCACTCTCCTAGCCTCTCCACTGCTAGCCTGTTCTCTCACACTCCTAGCCTCTCCACTGCTAGCCTGTTCTCTCACCCTCCTAGCCTCTCCACTGCTAGCCTGTTCTCTCTCACGCTCCTAGCCTCTCTACTGCTAGCCTATTCTCTCACGCTCCTAGCCTCTCCACTGCTAGCCTGTTCTCTCACTCTCCTAGCCTCTCCACTGCTAGCCTGTGCTCTCACTCTCCTAGCCTCTCCACTGCTAGCCTGTTCTCTCTCTCCTAGCCTCTCCACTGCTAGCCTGTTCTCTCTCACTCTCCTAGCCTCTCCACTGCTAGCCTGTTCTCTCTCACTCTCCTAGCCTCTCCACTGCTAGCCTGTTCTCTCTCACGCTCCTAGCCTCTCTACTGCTAGCCTGTTCTCTCACTCTCATAGCCTCTCCACGGCTCGCCTGTTCTCTCTCACCCTCCTAGCCTCTCCACTGCTAGCCTGTTCTCTCACGCTCCTTAGCCTCTCCACTGCTAGCCTGTTCTCTCTCTCACTCTCCTAGCCTCTCCACTGCTAGCCTGTTCTCTCTCACGCTCCTAGCCTCTCTACTGCTAGCCTGTTCTCTCACTCTCCTTAGTCTCTCCACTGCTAGCCTGTTCTCTCACGCTCCTAGCCTCTCCACTGCTAGCCTGTTCTCTCTCATGCTCCTAGCCTCTCCACTGCTGCCCTGTTCTCTCTCTCCAAGCCTCTCCACTGCTAGCCTGTTCTCTCACCCTCCTGGCCTCTCCACTGCTAGCCTGTTCTCTCACGCTCCTAGCCTGTCCACTGCTAGCCTGTTCTCTCACTCTCCTAGCCTCTCCACTGCTAGCCTGTTCTCTCACCCTCCTAGCCTCTCCACTGCTAGCCTGTTCTCTCACCTTCCTAGCCTCTCCACTGCTAGCCTGTTCTCTCTCACGCTCCTAGCCTCTCTACTGCTAGCCTGTTCTCTCACGCTCCTAGCCTCTTCACTGCTAGCCTGTTCTCTCACTCTCCTAGCCTCTCCACTGCTAGCCTGTTCTCTCTCACTCTCCTAGCCTCTCCACTGCTAGCCTGTTATCTCTCACTCTCCTAGCCTCTCCACTGCTAGCCTGTTCTCTCACGCTCCTAGCCTCTCTACTGCTAGCCTGTTCTCTCACTCTCATAGCCTCTCCACGGCTAGCCTGTTCTCTCTCACCCTCCTAGCCTCTCTACTGCTAGCCTGTTCTCTCACACTCCTAGCCTCTCCACTGCTAGCCTGTTCTCTCACGCTCCTAGCCTCTCCACTGCTAGCCTGTTCTCTCTCTCCTAGCCTCTCCACTGCTAGCCTGTTCTCTCATGCTCCTAGCCTCTCCACTGCTAGCCTGTTCTCTCACCCTCCTAGCCTCTCCACTGCTAGCCTGTTCTCTCTCACTCTCCTAGCCTCTCCACTGCCTGCCTGTTCTCTCTCACTCTCCTAGCCTCTCCACTGCTAGCCTGTTCTCTCTCACGCTCCTAGCCTCTCTACTGCTAGCCTGTTCCCTCACGCTCCTAGCCTCTCCACTGCTAGCCTGTTCTCTCTCACTCTCCTAGCCTCTCCACTGCTAGCCTGTTCTCTCACCCTCCTAGCCTCTCCACTGCTAGCCTGTTCTCTCTCACTTTCCTAGCCTCTCCACTGCCTGCCTGTTCTCTCTCACTCTCCTAGCCTCTCCACTGCTAGCCTGTTCTCTCACGCTCCTAGCCTCTCCACTGCTAGCCTGTTCTCTCACCCTCCTAGCCTCTCCACTGCTAGCCTGTTCTCTCTCACGCTCCTAGCCTCTCTACTGCTAGCCTATTCTCTCACGCTCCTAGCCTCTCCACTGCTAGCCTGTTCTCTCACTCTCCTAGCCTCTCCACTGCTAGCCTGTGCTCTCACTCTCCTAGCCTCTCCACTGCTAGCCTGTTCTCTCTCTCCTAGCCTCTCCACTGCTAGCCTGTTCTCTCTCACTCTCCTAGCCTCTCCACTGCTAGCCTGTTCTCTCTCACTCTCCTAGCCTCTCCACTGCTAGCCTGTTCTCTCTCACTCTCCTAGCCTCTCCACTGCTAGCCTTTTCTCTCTCACGCTCCTAGCCTCTCCACTGCTAGCCTGTTCTCTCACCCTCCTAGCTTCTCCACTGCTAGCCTGTTCTCTCTCACGCTCCTAGCCTCTCTACTGCTAGCCTGTTCTCTCACGCTCCTAGCCTCTCCACTGCTAGCCTGTTCTCTCACTCTCCTAGCCTCCACTGGTAGCCTGTTCTCTCTCTCTCCTAGCCTCTCCACTGCTAGCCTGTTCTCTCTCACGCTCCTAGCCTCTCTACTGCTAGCCTGTTCTCTCACTCTCATAGCCTCTCCACGGCTAGCCTGTTCTCTCACCCTCCTAGCCTCTCTACTGCTAGCCTGTTCTCTCACGCTCCTAGCCTCTCCACTGCTAGCCTGTTCTCTCACGTTCCTTAGCCTCTCCACTGCTAGCCTGTTCTCTCTCTCACTCTCCTAGCCTCTCCACTGCTAGCCTGTTCTCTCTCACGCTCCTAGCCTCTCTACTGCTAGCCTGTTCTCTCACTCTCCTTAGCCTCTCCACTGCTAGCCTGTGCTCTCATGCTCCTAGCCTCTCCACTGCTAGCCTGTTCTCTCTCACCCTCCTGGCCTCTCCACTGCTAGCCTGTTCTCTCACGCTCCTAGCCTCTCCACTGCTAGCCTATTCTCTCTCTCCTAGCCTCTCTACTGCTAGCCTGTTCTCTCACGCTCCTAGCCACTCCACTGCTAGCCTGTTCTCTCACCCTTCTAGCCTCTCCACTGCTAGCCTGTTCTCTCACCCTCCTAGCCTCTCCACTGCTAGCCTGTTCTCTCACTCTCCTAGCCTCTCCACTGCTAGCCTGTTCTCTCACGCTCCTAGCCTCTCTACTGCTAGCCTGTTCTCTCACCCTCCTAGCCTCTCCACTGCTAGCCTGTTCTCTCTCACTCTCCTAGCCTCTCCACTGCTAGCCTGTTCTCTCACCCTCCTAGCCTCTCCACTGCTAGCCTGTTCTCTCTCACTCTCCTAGCCTCTCCACTGCCTGCCTGTTCTCTCTCACTCTCCTAGCCTCTCCACTGCTAGCCAGTTCTCTCACCCTCCTAGCCTCTCCACTGCTAGCCTGTTCTCTCTCACGCTCCTAGCCTCTCTACTGCTAGCCTGTTCTCTCACGCTCCTAGCCTCTCCACTGCTAGCCTGTTCTCTCACTCTCCTAGCCTCTCCACTGCTAGCCTGTTCTCTCTCTCTCCTAGCCTCTCCACTGCTAGCCTGTTCTCTCTCACTCTCCTAGCCTCTCCACTGCTAGCCTGTTCTCTCTCACTCTCCTAGCCTCTCCACTGCTAGCCTGTTCTCTCTCACTCTCCTAGCCTCTCCACTGCTAGCCTGTTCTCTCTCACGCTCCTAGCCTCTCTACTGCTAGCCTGTTCTCTCACTCTCATAGCCTCTCCACGGCTAGCCTGTTCTCTCTCACCCTCCTAGCCTCTCTACTGCTATCCTGTTCTCTCACGCTCCTAGCCTCTCCACTGCTAGCCTGTTCTCTCACGCTCCTTAGCCTCTCCACTGCTAGCCTGTTCTCTCTCTCACTCTCCTAGCCTCTCCACTGCTAGCCTGTTCTCTCTCACGCTCCTAGCCTCTCTACTGCTAGCCTGTTCTCTCACTCTCCTTAGCCTCTCCACTGCTAGCCTGTTCTCTCACGCTCCTAGCCTCTCCACTGCTGCCCTGTTCTCTATCTCCAAGCCTCTCCACTGCTAGCCTGTTCTCTCACCCTCCTGGCCTCTCCACTACTAGCCTGTTCTCTCACGCTCCTAGCCTCTCCACTGCTAGCCTGTTCTCTCTCTCCTAGCCTCTCCACTGCTAGCCTGTTCTCTCACGCTCCTCGCCTCTCCACTGCTAGCCTGTTCTCTCACCCTCCTAGCCTCTCCACTGCTAGCCTGTTCTCTCACTCTCCTAGCCTCTCCACTGCTAGCCTGTTCTCTCACCCTCCTAGCCTCTCCACTGCTAGCCTGTTCTCTCTCACTCTCCTAGCCTCTCCACTGCCTGCCTGTTCTCTCACTCTCCTAGCCTCTCCACTGCTAGCCTGTTCTCTCTCATGCTCCTAGCCTCTCCACTGCTAGCCTGTTCTCTCACCCTCCTAGCCTCTCCACTGCTAGCCTGTTCTCTCTCACTCTCCTAGCCTCTCCACTGCCTGCCTGTTCTCTCTCACTCTCCTAGCCTCTCCACTGCTAGCCTGTTCTCTCTCACGCTCCTAGCCTCTCCACTGCTAGCCTGTTCTCTCACCCTCCTAGCCTCTCCACTGCTAGCCTGTTCTCTCTCACGCTCCTAGCCTCTCTACTGCTAGCCTGTTCTCTCACGCTCCTAGCATCTCCACTGCTAGCCTGTTCTCTCACTCTCCTAGCCTCTCCACTGCTAGCCTGTTCTCTCACTCTCCTAGCCTCCACTGCTAGTCTGTTCTCTCTCTCCTAGCCTCTCCACTGCTAGCCTGTTCTCTCTCACTCTCCTAGCCTCTCCACTGCTAGCCTGTTCTCTCTCATTCTCCTAGCCTCTCCACTGCTAGCCTGTTCTCTCACGCTCCTTAGCCTCTCCACTGCTAGCCTGTTCTCTCTCACTCTCCTAGCCTCTCCACTGCTAGCCTGTTCTCTCTCACGGTCCTAGCCTCTCCACTGCTGCCCTGTTCTCTCTCTCCAAGCCTCTCCACTGCTAGCCTGTTCTCTCACTCTCCTAGCCTCTCCACTGCTAGCCTGTTCTCTCACCCTCTCCTAGCCTCTCCACTGCTAGCCTGTTCTCTCACCCTCTCCTAGCCTCTCCACTGCTAGCCTGTTCTCTCTCTCTCTCCTAGCCTCTCCACTGCTAGCCTGTTCTCTCTCACGCTCCTAGCCTCTCCACTGCTAGCCTGTGCTCTCACCCTCCTGGCCTCTCCACTGCTAGCCTGTTCTCTCACGCTCCTAGCCTCTCCACTGCTAGCCTATTCTCTCTCTCCTAGCCTCTCTACTGCTAGCCTGTTCTCTCACGCTCCTAGCCACTCCACTGCTAGCCTATTCTCTCACCCTCCTTAGCCTCTCCACTGCTAGCCTGTTCTCTCTCACTCTCCTAGCCTCTCCACTGCTAGCCTGTTCTCTCACACTCCTTAGCCTCCACTGCTAGCCTGTTCTCTCTCTCACACTCCTTAGCCTCTCCACTGCTAGCCTGTTCTCTCTCTCACTCTCCTAGCCTCTCCACTGCTAGCCTGTTCTCTCTCACGCTCCTAGCCTCTCTACTGCTAGCCTGTTCTCTCACTCTCCTTAGCCTCTCCACTGCTAGCCTGTTCTCTCACGCTCCTAGCCTCTCCACTGCTAGCCTGTTCTCTCACACTCCTTAGCCTCCACTGCTAGCCTGTTCTCTCTCTCACACTCCTTAGCCTCTCCACTGCTAGCCTGTTCTCTCTCTCACTCTCCTAGCCTCTCCACTGCTAGCCTGTTCTCTCTCACGCTCCTAGCCTCTCTACTGCTAGCCTGTTCTCTCACTCTCCTTAGCCTCTCCACTGCTAGCCTGTTCTCTCACGCTCCTAGCCTCTCCACTGCTGCCCTGTTCTCTCTCTCCAAGCCTCTCCACTGCTAGCCTGTTCTCTCACTCTCCTAGCCTCTCCACTGCTAGCCTGTTCTCTCACCCTCTCCTAGCCTCTCCACTGCTAGCCTGTTCTCTCACCCTCTCCTAGCCTCTCCACTGCTAGCCTGTTCTCTCTCCCTCTCCTAGCCTCTCCACTGCTCGCCTGCTCTCTCTCTCTCCTAGCCTCTCCACTGCTAGCCTGTTCTCTCTCACGCTCCTAGCCTCACCACTGCTAGCCTGTTCTCTCACCCTCCTGGCCTCTCCACTGCTAGCCTGTTCTCTCACGCTCCTGGCCTCTCCACTGCTAGCCTGTTCTCTCACCCTCCTAGCCTCTCCACTGCTAGCCTGTTCTCTCACGCGCCTAGCCTCTCCACTGCTAGCCTGTTCTCTCACCCTCCTAGCCTCTCCACTGCTAGCCTGTTCTCTCACCTTCCTAGCCTCTCCACTGCTAGCCTGTTCTCTCTCACGCTCCTAGCCTCTCTACTGCTAGCCTGTTCTCTCACGCTCCTAGCCTCTCCACTGCTGCCCTGTTCTCTCTCTCCAAGCCTCTCCACTGCTAGCTTGTTCTCTCACTCTCCTAGCCTCTCCACTGCTAGCCTGTTCTCTCACCCTCTCCTAGCCTCTCCACTGCTAGCCTGTTCTCTCACCCTCTCCTAGCCTCTCCACTGCTAGCCTGTTCTCTCTCCCTCTCCTAGCCTCTCCACTGCTCGCCTGCTCTCTCTCTCTCCTAGCCTCTCCACTGCTAGCCTGTTATCTCTCACTCTCCTAGCCTCTCCACTGCTAGCCTGTTCTCTCACCCTCCTGGCCTCTCCACTGCTAGCCTGTTCTCTCACGCTCCTAGCCTCTCCACTGCTAGCCTGTTCTCTCACCCTCCTAGCCTCTCCACTGCTAGCCTGTTCTCTCACCCTCCTAGCCTCTCCACTGCTAGCCTGTTCTCTCACTCTCCTAGCCTCTCCACTGCTAGCCTGTTCTCTCACCCTCCTAGCCTCTCCACTGCTAGCCTGTTCTCTCACCTTCCTAGCCTCTCCACTGCTAGCCTGTTCTCTCTCACGCTCCTAGCCTCTCTACTGCTAGCCTGTTCTCTCACGCTCCTAGCCTCTTCACTGCTAGCCTGTTCTCTCACTCTCCTAGCCTCTCCACTGCTAGCCTGTTCTCTCACTCTCCTAGCCTCTCCACTGCTAGCCTGTTCTCTCACTCTCCTAGCCTCTCCACTGCTAGCCTGTTCTCTCTCTCCTAGCCTCTCCACTGCTAGCCTGTTCTCTCTCACTCTCCTAGCCTCTCCACTGCTAGCCTGTTCTCTCACTCTCCTAGCCTCTCCACTGCTAGCCTGTTCTCTCACTCTCCTAGCCTCTCCACTGCTAGCCTGTTCTCTCACTCTCCTAGCCTCTCCACTGCTAGCCTGTTCTCTCTCTCCTAGCCTCTCCACTGCTAGCCTGTTCTCTCTCACTCTCCTAGCCTCTCCACTGCTAGCCTGTTCTCTCTCACTCTCCTAGCCTCTCCACTGCTAGCCTGTTCTCTCTCACTCTCCTAGCCTCTCCACTGCTAGCCTGTTCTCTCTCACGCTCCTAGCCTCTCTACTGCTAGCCTGTTCTCTCACTCTCATAGCCTCTCCACGGCTAGCCTGTTCTCTCTCACCCTCCTAGCCTCTCTACTGCTATCCTGTTCTCTCACGCTCCTAGCCTCTCCACTGCTAGCCTGTTCTCTCACGCTCCTTAGCCTCTCCACTGCTAGCCTGTTCTCTCTCTCACTCTCCTAGCCTCTCCACTGCTAGCCTGTTCTCTCTCACGCTCCTAGCCTCTCTACTGCTAGCCTGTTCTCTCACTCTCCTTAGCCTCTCCACTGCTAGCCTGTTCTCTCACGCTCCTAGCCTCTCCACTGCTGCCCTGTTCTCTATCTCCAAGCCTCTCCACTGCTAGCCTGTTCTCTCACCCTCCTGGCCTCTCCACTACTAGCCTGTTCTCTCACGCTCCTAGCCTCTCCACTGCTAGCCTGTTCTCTCTCTCCTAGCCTCTCCACTGCTAGCCTGTTCTCTCACGCTCCTCGCCTCTCCACTGCTAGCCTGTTCTCTCACCCTCCTAGCCTCTCCACTGCTAGCCTGTTCTCTCACTCTCCTAGCCTCTCCACTGCTAGCCTGTTCTCTCACCCTCCTAGCCTCTCCACTGCTAGCCTGTTCTCTCTCACTCTCCTAGCCTCTCCACTGCCTGCCTGTTCTCTCACTCTCCTAGCCTCTCCACTGCTAGCCTGTTCTCTCTCATGCTCCTAGCCTCTCCACTGCTAGCCTGTTCTCTCACCCTCCTAGCCTCTCCACTGCTAGCCTGTTCTCTCCCCCTCCTAGCCTCTCCACTGCTAGCCTGTTCTCTCTCACTCTCCTAGCCTCTCCACTGCCTGCCTGTTCTCTCTCACTCTCCTAGCCTCTCCACTGCTAGCCTGTTCTCTCTCACGCTCCTAGCCTCTCCACTGCTAGCCTGTTCTCTCACCCTCCTAGCCGCTCCACTGCTAGCCTGTTCTCTCTCACGCTCCTAGCCTCTCTACTGCTAGCCTGTTCTCTCACGCTCCTAGCCTCTCCACTGCTAGCCTGTTCTCTCACTCTCCTAGCCTCTCCACTGCTAGCCTGTTCTCTCACTCTCCTAGCCTCCACTGCTAGTCTGTTCTCTCTCTCCTAGCCTCTCCACTGCTAGCCTGTTCTCTCTCACTCTCCTAGCCTCTCCACTGCTAGCCTGTTCTCTCTCATTCTCCTAGCCTCTCCACTGCTAGCCTGTTCTCTCACGCTCCTTAGCCTCTCCACTGCTAGCCTGTTCTCTCTCTCACTCTCCTAGCCTCTCCACTGCTAGCCTGTTCTCTCTCACGGTCCTAGCCTCTCCACTGCTGCCCTGTTCTCTCTCTCCAAGCCTCTCCACTGCTAGCCTGTTCTCTCACCCTCTCCTAGCCTCTCCACTGCTAGCCTGTTCTCTCACCCTCTCCTAGCCTCTCCACTGCTAGCCTGTTCTCTCACCCTCTCCTAGCCTCTCCACTGCTAGCCTGTTCTCTCTCTCTCTCCTAGCCTCTCCACTGCTAGCCTGTTCTCTCTCACGCTCCTAGCCTCTCCACTGCTAGCCTGTGCTCTCACCCTCCTGGCCTCTCCACTGCTAGCCTGTTCTCTCACGCTCCTAGCCTCTCCACTGCTAGCCTATTCTCTCTCTCCTAGCCTCTCTACTGCTAGCCTGTTCTCTCACGCTCCTAGCCACTCCACTGCTAGCCTATTCTCTCACCCTCCTTAGCCTCTCCACTGCTAGCCTGTTCTCTCTCACTCTCCTAGCCTCTCCACTGCTAGCCTGTTCTCTCACACTCCTTAGCCTCCACTGCTAGCCTGTTCTCTCTCTCACACTCCTTAGCCTCTCCACTGCTAGCCTGTTCTCTCTCTCACTCTCCTAGCCTCTCCACTGCTAGCCTGTTCTCTCTCACGCTCCTAGCCTCTCTACTGCTAGCCTGTTCTCTCACTCTCCTTAGCCTCTCCACTGCTAGCCTGTTCTCTCACGCTCCTAGCCTCTCCACTGCTAGCCTGTTCTCTCACACTCCTTAGCCTCCACTGCTAGCCTGTTCTCTCTCTCACACTCCTTAGCCTCTCCACTGCTAGCCTGTTCTCTCTCACGCTCCTAGCCTCTCTACTGCTAGCCTGTTCTCTCACTCTCCTTAGCCTCTCCACTGCTAGCCTGTTCTCTCACGCTCCTAGCCTCTCCACTGCTGCCCTGTTCTCTCTCTCCAAGCCTCTCCACTGCTAGCCTGTTCTCTCACTCTCCTAGCCTCTCCACTGCTAGCCTGTTCTCTCACCCTCTCCTAGCCTCTCCACTGCTAGCCTGTTCTCTCACCCTCTCCTAGCCTCTCCACTGCTAGCCTGTTCTCTCTCCCTCTCCTAGCCTCTCCACTGCTCGCCTGCTCTCTCTCTCTCCTAGCCTCTCCACTGCTAGCCTGTTCTCTCTCACGCTCCTAGCCTCACCACTGCTAGCCTGTTCTCTCACCCTCCTGGCCTCTCCACTGCTAGCCTGTTCTCTCACGCTCCTAGCCTCTCCACTGCTAGCCTGTTCTCTCACCCTCCTAGCCTCTCCACTGCTAGCCTGTTCTCTCACGCGCCTAGCCTCTCCACTGCTAGCCTGTTCTCTCACCCTCCTAGCCTCTCCACTGCTAGCCTGTTCTCTCACCTTCCTAGCCTCTCCACTGCTAGCCTGTTCTCTCTCACGCTCCTAGCCTCTCTACTGCTAGCCTGTTCTCTCACGCTCCTAGCCTCTCCACTGCTGCCCTGTTCTCTCTCTCCAAGCCTCTCCACTGGTAGCTTGTTCTCTCACTCTCCTAGCCTCTCCACTGCTAGCCTGTTCTCTCACCCTCTCCTAGCCTCTCCACTGCTAGCCTGTTCTCTCACCCTCTCCTAGCCTCTCCACTGCTAGCCTGTTCTCTCTCCCTCTCCTAGCCTCTCCACTGCTCGCCTGCTCTCTCTCTCTCCTAGCCTCTCCACTGCTAGCCTGTTATCTCTCACTCTCCTAGCCTCTCCACTGCTAGCCTGTTCTCTCACCCTCCTGGCCTCTCCACTGCTAGCCTGTTCTCTCACGCTCCTAGCCTCTCCACTGCTAGCCTGTTCTCTCACCCTCCTAGCCTCTCCACTGCTAGCCTGTTCTCTCACCCTCCTAGCCTCTCCACTGCTAGCCTGTTCTCTCACTCTCCTAGCCTCTCCACTGCTAGCCTGTTCTCTCACCCTCCTAGCCTCTCCACTGCTAGCCTGTTCTCTCACCTTCCTAGCCTCTCCACTGCTAGCCTGTTCTCTCTCACGCTCCTAGCCTCTCTACTGCTAGCCTGTTCTCTCACGCTCCTAGCCTCTTCACTGCTAGCCTGTTCTCTCACTCTCCTAGCCTCTCCACTGCTAGCCTGTTCTCTCACTCTCCTAGCCTCTCCACTGCTAGCCTGTTCTCTCACTCTCCTAGCCTCTCCACTGCTAGCCTGTTCTCTCACTCTCCTAGCCTCTCCACTGCTAGCCTGTTCTCTCTCTCCTAGCCTCTCCACTGCTAGCCTGTTCTCTCTCACTCTCCTAGCCTCTCCACTGCTAGCCTGTTCTCTCACTCTCCTAGCCTCTCCACTGCTAGCCTGTTCTCTCACTCTCCTAGCCTCTCCACTGCTAGCCTGTTCTCTCACTCTCCTAGCCTCTCCACTGCTAGCCTGTTCTCTCTCTCTCCTAGCCTCTCCACTGCTAGCCTGTTCTCTCTCACTCTCCTAGCCTCTCCACTGCTAGCCTGTTATCTCACCTTCCTAGCCTCTCCACTGCTAGCCTGTTCTCTCTCACGCTCCTAGCCTCTCTACTGCTAGCCTGTTCTCTCACTCTCATAGCCTCTCCACGGCTAGCCTGTTCTCTCTCACCCTCCTAGCCTCTCTACTGCTAGCCTGTTCTCTCACACTCCTAGCCTCTCCACTGCTAGCCTGTTCTCTCACGCTCCTAGCCTCTCCACTGCTAGCCTGTTCTCTCTCTCCTAGCCTCTCCACTGCTAGCCTGTTCTCTCACGCTCCTAGCCTCTCCACTGCTAGCCTGTTCTCTCACCCTCCTAGCCTCTCCACTGCTAGCCTGTTCTCTCTCACTCTCCTAGCCTCTCCACTGCCTGCCTGTTCTCTCTCACTCTCCTAGCCTCTCCACTGCTAGCCTGTTCTCTCTCACGCTCCTAGCCTCTCCACTGCTAGCCTGTTCTCTCACCCTCCTAGCCTCTCCACTGCTAGCCTGTTCTCTCTCACGCTCCTAGCCTCTCTACTGCTAGCCTGTTCCCTCACGCTCCTAGCCTCTCCACTGCTAGCCTGTTCTCTCTCACTCTCCTAGCCTCTCCACTGCTAGCCTGTTCTCTCACCCTCCTAGCCTCTCCACTGCTAGCCTGTTCTCTCTCACTTTCCTAGCCTCTCCACTGCCTGCCTGTTCTCTCTCACTCTCCTAGCCTCTCCACTGCTAGCCTGTTCTCTCACACTCCTAGCCTCTCCACTGCTAGCCTGTTCTCTCACCCTCCTAGCCTCTCCACTGCTAGCCTGTTCTCTCTCACGCTCCTAGCCTCTCTACTGCTAGCCTATTCTCTCACGCTCCTAGCCTCTCCACTGCTAGCCTGTTCTCTCACTCTCCTAGCCTCTCCACTGCTAGCCTGTGCTCTCACTCTCCTAGCCTCTCCACTGCTAGCCTGTTCTCTCTCTCCTAGCCTCTCCACTGCTAGCCTGTTCTCTCTCACTCTCCTAGCCTCTCCACTGCTAGCCTGTTCTCTCTCACTCTCCTAGCCTCTCCACTGCTAGCCTGTTCTCTCTCACGCTCCTAGCCTCTCTACTGCTAGCCTGTTCTCTCACTCTCATAGCCTCTCCACGGCTCGCCTGTTCTCTCTCACCCTCCTAGCCTCTCCACTGCTAGCCTGTTCTCTCACGCTCCTTAGCCTCTCCACTGCTAGCCTGTTCTCTCTCTCACTCTCCTAGCCTCTCCACTGCTAGCCTGTTCTCTCTCACGCTCCTAGCCTCTCTACTGCTAGCCTGTTCTCTCACTCTCCTTAGTCTCTCCACTGCTAGCCTGTTCTCTCACGCTCCTAGCCTCTCCACTGCTAGCCTGTTCTCTCTCACGCTCCTAGCCTCTCCACTGCTGCCCTGTTCTCTCTCTCCAAGCCTCTCCACTGCTAGCCTGTTCTCTCACCCTCCTGGCCTCTCCACTGCTAGCCTGTTCTCTCACGCTCCTAGCCTCTCCACTGCTAGCCTGTTCTCTCTCTCCTAGCCTCTCCACTGCTAGCCTGTTCTCTCACGCTCCTAGCCTCTCCACTGCTAGCCTGTTCTCTCACTCTCCTAGCCTCTCCACTGCTAGCCTGTTCTCTCACCCTCCTAGCCTCTCCACTGCTAGCCTGTTCTCTCACCTTCCTAGCCTCTCCACTGCTAGCCTGTTCTCTCTCACGCTCCTAGCCTCTCTACTGCTAGCCTGTTCTCTCACGCTCCTAGCCTCTTCACTGCTAGCCTGTTCTCTCACTCTCCTAGCCTCTCCACGGCTAGCCTGTTCTCTCTCACCCTCCTAGCCTCTCTACTGCTAGCCTGTTCTCTCACACTCCTAGCCTCTCCACTGCTAGCCTGTTCTCTCACGCTCCTAGCCTCTCCACTGCTAGCCTGTTCTCTCTCTCCTAGCCTCTCCACTGCTAGCCTGTTCTCTCATGCTCCTAGCCTCTCCACTGCTAGCCTGTTCTCTCACCCTCCTAGCCTCTCCACTGCTAGCCTGTTCTCTCTCACTCTCCTAGCCTCTCCACTGCCTGCCTGTTCTCTCTCACTCTCCTAGCCTCTCCACTGCTAGCCTGTTCTCTCTCACGCTCCTAGCCTCTCTACTGCTAGCCTGTTCCCTCACGCTCCTAGCCTCTCCACTGCTAGCCTGTTCTCTCTCACTCTCCTAGCCTCTCCACTGCTAGCCTGTTCTCTCACCCTCCTAGCCTCTCCACTGCTAGCCTGTTCTCTCTCACTTTCCTAGCCTCTCCACTGCCTGCCTGTTCTCTCTCACTCTCCTAGCCTCTCCACTGCTAGCCTGTTCTCTCACGCTCCTAGCCTCTCCACTGCTAGCCTGTTCTCTCACCCTCCTAGCCTCTCCACTGCTAGCCTGTTCTCTCTCACGCTCCTAGCCTCTCTACTGCTAGCCTATTCTCTCACGCTCCTAGCCTCTCCACTGCTAGCCTGTTCTCTCACTCTCCTAGCCTCTCCACTGCTAGCCTGTGCTCTCACTCTCCTAGCCTCTCCACTGCTAGCCTGTTCTCTCTCTCCTAGCCTCTCCACTGCTAGCCTGTTCTCTCTCACTCTCCTAGCCTCTCCACTGCTAGCCTGTTCTCTCTCACTCTCCTAGCCTCTCCACTGCTAGCCTGTTCTCTCTCACTCTCCTAGCCTCTCCACTGCTAGCCTTTTCTCTCTCACGCTCCTAGCCTCTCCACTGCTAGCCTGTTCTCTCACCCTCCTAGCTTCTCCACTGCTAGCCTGTTCTCTCTCACGCTCCTAGCCTCTCTACTGCTAGCCTGTTCTCTCACGCTCCTAGCCTCTCCACTGCTAGCCTGTTCTCTCACTCTCCTAGCCTCCACTGGTAGCCTGTTCTCTCTCTCTCCTAGCCTCTCCACTGCTAGCCTGTTCTCTCTCACTCTCCTAGCCTCTCCACTGCTAGCCTGTTCTCTCTCACGCTCCTAGCCTCTCTACTGCTAGCCTGTTCTCTCACTCTCATAGCCTCCACGGCTAGCCTGTTCTCTCACCCTCCTAGCCTCTCTACTGCTAGCCTGTTCTCTCACGCTCCTAGCCTCTCCACTGCTAGCCTGTTCTCTCACGTTCCTTAGCCTCTCCACTGCTAGCCTGTTCTCTCTCTCACTCTCCTAGCCTCTCCACTGCTAGCCTGTTCTCTCTCACGCTCCTAGCCTCTCTACTGCTAGCCTGTTCTCTCACTCTCCTTAGCCTCTCCACTGCTAGCCTGTGCTCTCATGCTCCTAGCCTCTCCACTGCTAGCCTGTTCTCTCTCACGCTCCTAGCCTCTCCACTGCTGCCCTGTTCTCTCTCTCCAAGCCTCTCCGCTGCTAGCCTGTTCTCTCACTCTCCTAGCCTCTCCACTGCTAGCCTGTTCTCTCACCCTCTCCTAGCCTCTCCACTGCTAGCCTGTTCTCTCTCACTCTGCAAGCCTCTCCACTGCTCGCGTGTTCTCTCTCCCTCTCCTAGCCTCTCCACTGCTAGCCTGTTCTCTCACCCTCCTGGCCTCTCCACTGCTAGCCTGTTCTCTCACGCTCCTGGCCTCTCCACTGCTAGCCTGTTCTCTCACGCTCCTAGCCTCTCCACTGCTAGCCTGTTCTCTCACGCTCCTAGCCTCTCCACTGCTAGCCTGTTCTCTCACCCTCCTAGCCTCTCCACTGCTAGCCTGTTCTCTCTCACTCTCCTAGCCTCTCCACTGCTAGCCTGTTCTCTCACCCTCCTAGCCTCTCCACTGCTAGCCTGTTCTCTCTCTCTCCTAGCCTCTCCACTGCCTGCCTGTTCTCTCTCACTCTCCTAGCCTCTCCACTGCTAGCCTGTTCTCTCTCACGCTCCAAGCCTCTCCACTGCTAGCCTGTTCTCTCACCCTCCTAGCCTCTCCACTGCTAGCCTGTTCTCTCTCACGCTCCTAGCCTCTCTACTGCTAGCCTGTTCTCTCACTCTCCTAGCCTCTCCACTGCTAGCCTGTTCTCTCTCTCCTAGCCTCTCCACTGCTAGCCTGTTCTCTCTCACTCTCCTAGCCTCTCCACTGCTAGCCTGTTCTCTCTCACTCTCCTAGCCTCTCCACTGCTAGCCTGTTATCTCTCACTCTCCTAGCCTCTCCACTGCTAGCCTGTTCTCTCTCACGCTCCTAGCCTCTCTACTGCTAGCCTGTTCTCTCACTCTCATAGCCTCTCCATGGCTAGCCTGTTCTCTCTCACCCTCCTAGCCTCTCTACTGCTAGCCTGTTCTCTCACGCTCCTAGCCTCTCCACTGCTAGCCTGTTCTCTCACCCTCCTAGCCTCTCCACTGCTAGCCTGTTCTCTCACCCTCCTAGCCTCTCCACTGCTAGCCTGTTCTCTCTCACGCTCCTAGCCTCTCTACTGCTAGCCTGTTCTCTCACGCTCCTAGCCTCTCCACTGCTAGCCTGTTCTCTCACTCTCCTAGCCTCTCCACTGCTAGCCTGTTCTCTCACTCTCCTAGCCTCTCCTTTGCTAGCCTGTTCTCTCTCCTAGCCTCTCCACTGCTAGCCTGTTCTCTCTCACTCTCCTAGCCTCTCCACTGCTAGCCTGTTCTCTCTCACTCTCCTAGCCTCTCCACTGCTAGCCTGTTCTCTCACCCTCCTAGCCTCTCCACTGCTAGCCTGTTCTCTCTCACTCTCCTAGCCTCTCCACTGCTAGCCTGTTCTCTCACTCTCTTTTTCTTTTTTCAACGTAAAAGTTAATTTATTAAGCCACACATGCGCCGACAACGTTAACAACACCACAACGAACCTGGGGCTTAATGTAAAACAACGCGAATGTTTACGTGCCGAGGAGCGCCTATTTCCCGCCCTCCCCCGCGCGGGTGTCACGTGATCGGCGAGGGTCACGTGATCGACTCGCCATTAACCCGCCCGTCACCGCCCGCCACCATCTTGAGGCGGCCGCGCGTTCGCTGGGGGAACAAAAAAAAATCGACATCGACTTTTACAACTTCCTCGCAACTCTTCGATGAATCCGACCAGAAAACACGATGACTATATTTTAATATCATTCGTTACTTAAACAAGGCCCAGATCGCCTTTTGTCTCTCTGTGTCTGTGTCCTGTGCGTGTACAGCGTGTGTCTCTCTGTGTGTCCTGTGTGTGTCTCTCTATGTCTGTGTCCTGTGTGTGTACAGCGTGTGTCTCTCTGTGTCTGTGTCCTGTGTGTGTACAGCGTGTCTCTCTGTCTGTGTCCTGTGTGTGTACAGCGTGTGTCTCTCTATGTCTGTGTCCTGTGCGTGTACAGCGTGTGTCTCTGTGTCTGTGTCCTGTGTGTGTACAGCATGTCTCTCTGTGTCTGTGTCCTGTGCGTGTACAGCGTGTCTCTCTGTCTGTGTCCTGTGCGTGTACAGCGTGTCTCTCTGTCTGTGTCCTGTGCGTGTACAGCGTGTCTCTCTGTCTGTGTCCTGTGTGTGTACAGCGTGTGTCTCTCTGTGTCTGTGTCCTGTGTGTGTACAGTGTGTGTCTCTCTGTGTCCTGTGTGTGTACAGCGTGTGTCTCTGTGTCTGTGTCTTGTGTGGGTACAGCGTGTGTCTCTGTGTGTGTGTGTGTGTACAGCGTGTCTCTCTGTGTCTGTGTCCTGTGTGTGTACAGCGTGTGTCTCTCTGTGTCATGTGTGTGTACAGCGTGTGTCTCTCTGTGTCTGTGTCCTGTGTGTGTACAGCGTGTGTCTCTCTGTGTCCTGTGTGTGTACAGCATGTGTCTCTCTGTCTGTGTCCTGTGTGTGTCCATCGTGTCTCTCTGTGTCTGTGTCCTGTGCGTGTACCGCGTGTGTCTCTCTGTGTCCGGTGTGTGTACAGCGTGTGTCTCTGTCTGTGTCCTGTGTGTGTACAACGTGTGTCTCTCTGTGTCTGTGTCCTGTGTGTGTACAGCGTGTGTCTCTCTGTGTCTGTGTCCTGTGTGTGTACAGCGTGTCTCTCTGTCTGTGTCCTGTGTGTGTACAGCACGTGTCTCTCTGTGTCTGTGTCCTGTGTGTGTACAGCGTGTGTCTCTCTGTGTCTGTCCTGTGCGTGTACAGCGTGTGTTTCTTTGTGTCTGTCCTGTGTGTGTACAGCGTGTGTCTCTCTGTGTCTGTGTCCTGTGTGTGTACAGCGTGTCTCTCTGTGTCTGTGTCCTGTGTGTGTACAGCGTGTGTCTCTATGTGTCTGTGTCCTGTGTGTGTACAGCGTGTGTCTCTCTGTGTCTGTGTCCTGTGTGTGTACAGCGTGTGTCTCTCTGTGTCTGTGTCCTGTGTGTGTACAGCGTGTGTCTCTCTGTGTCTGTGTCCTGTGTGTGTACAGCGTGTGTCTCTGTGTCTGTGTCCTGTGTGTTTACAGCGTGTGTCTCTCTGTGCTGTGTGTGTACAGCGTGTCTCTCTGTCTGTGTCCTGTGCGTGTACAGCGTGTGTCTCTCTGTGTCTGTGTCCTGTGTGTGTACAGCGTGTCTCTCTGTGTCTGTGTCCTGTGTGTGTACAGCGTGTGTCTCTATGTGTCTGTGTCCTGTGTGTGTACAGCGTGTGTCTCTCTGTGTCTGTGTCCTGTGCGTGTACAGCGTGTGTCTCTGTGTCTGTGTCCTGTGTGTGTACAGCGTGTGTCTCTCTGTGTCCTGTGTGTGTACAGCGTGTGTCTCTCTGTGTCTGTGTCCTGTGTGTGTACAGCGTGTGTCTGTGTCCGTGTCCTGTGTGTGTACAGCGTGTGTCTGTCTGTGTCCTGTGTGTGTACAGCGTGTGTCTCTCTGTGTCTGTGTCCTGTGCATGTACAGCGTGTGTGTCTGTGTCCTGTGTGTGTACAGCGTGTGTCTCTCTGTGTCTGTGTCCTGCGTGTGTACAGCGTGTGTCTCTCTGTGTCATGTGTGTGTACAGCGTGTGTCTCTCTGTGTCTGTGTCCTGTGTGTGTACAGCACGTGTCTCTCTGTGTCCTGTGTGTGTACAGCATGTGTCTCTCTGTCTGTGTCCTGTGCGTGTACAGCGTGTCTCTCTGTCTGTGTCCTGTGTGTGTACAGCGTGTGTCTCTCTGTGTCTGTGTCCTGTGCGTGTACAGCGTGTGTCTATGTGTCTGTGTCCTGTGTGTGTACAGTGTGTGTCTGTCTGTGTCTGTGTCTGTGTCCTGTGTGTGTACAGCGTGCGTCTCTCTGTGTCTGTGACTTGTGTGGGTACAGCGTGTGTCTCTCTGTGTGTGTGTGTACAGCGTGTCTCTCTGTGTCTGTGTCCTGTGTGTGTACAGCGTGTGTCTCTCTGTGTCATGTGTGTGAACAGCGTGTGTCTCTCTGTGTCTGTGTCCTGTGTGTGTACAGCGTGTGTCTCTCTGTGTCCTGTGTGTGTACAGTATGTGTCTCTCTGTCTGTGTCCTGTGTGTGTCCAGCGTGTCTCTCTGTGTCTGTGTCCTGTGTGTGTCCAGCGTGTCTCTCTGTGTCTGTGTCCTGTGCGTGTACCGCGTGTGTCTCTCTGTGTCCGGTGTGTGTACAGCGTGTGTCTCTGTGTCTGTATCCGGTGTGTGTACAGCGTGTGTCTCTGTGTCTGTGTCCTGTGTGTGTACAGCGTGTGTCTCTGTGTCTGTGTCCTGTGTGTGTACAGCGTGTGTCTCTCTGTGTCATGTGTGTGTACAGCGTGTGTCTCTCTGTGTCTGTGTCCTGTGTGTGTACAGCACGTGTCTCTGTGTCTGTCCTGTGCGTGTACATCGTGTGTCTCTGTGTGTCTGTGTCCTATGTGTGTACAGCGTGTGTCTCTCTGTGTGTCCTGTGTGTGTAGAGCGTGTCTCTCTGTGTGTCCTGTGTGTGTACAGCGTGTGTCTCTCTGTGTCCTGTGTGTGTACAGCGTGTGTCTCTCTGTGTGTCCTGTGTGTGTACAGCGTGTGTCTCTCTGTGTCTGTGTCCTGTGTGTGTACAGCGTGTGTCTCTCTGTGTCTGTGTCCTGTGTGTGTACAGCGTGTCTCTCTGTCTGTGTCCTGTGTGTGTACAGAACGTGTCTCTCTGTGTCTGTGTCCTGTGTGTGTACAGCGTGTGTCTCTCTGTGTCTGTGTCCTGTGCGTGTACAGCGTGTGTCTCTCTGTGTCTGTCCTGTGCGTGTACAGCGTGTGTCTCTCTGTGTCTGTCCTGTGTACAGCGTGTGTCTCTCTGTCTGTGTCCTGTGTGTGTACAGCGTGTGTCTCTATGTGTCTGTGTCCTGTGTGTGTACAGCGTGTGTCTCTCTGTGTCTGTCCTGTGCGTGTACAGCGTGTGTCTCTCTGTGTCTGTCCTGTGTACAGCGTGTGTCTCTCTGTGTCTGTGTCCTGTGTGTGTACAGCGTGTGTCTCTCTGTGTCTGTGTCCTGTGTGTGTACAGCGTGTGTCTCTCTGTCTCTGTGTCCTGTGTGTGTACAGCGTGTGTCTCTATGTGTCTGTGTCCTGTGTGTGTACAGCGTGTGTCTCTCTGTGTCTGTGTCTGTGTGTGTACAGCGTGTGTCTCTCTGTGTCTGTGTCTTGTGTGTGTACAGCGTGTGTCTCTCTGTGTCTGTGTCCTGTGCGTGTACAGCGTGTGTCTCTCTGTGTCCTGTGCGTGTACAGCGTGTGTCTCTCTGTGTCTGTGTCCTGTGCGTGTACAGCGTGTGTCTCTGTGTCTGTGTCCTGTGTGTGTACAGCGTGTGTCTCTCTGTGTCTGTGTCCTGTGTGTGTACAGCGTGTGTCTCTCTGTGTCTGTGTCTTGTGTGTGTACAGCGTGTGTCTCTCTGTGTCTGTGTCCTGTGCGTGTACAGCGTGTGTCTCTCTGTGTCCTGTGCGTGTACAGCGTGTGTCTCTCTGTGTCCTGTGCGTGTACAGCGTGTGTCTCTCTGTGTCCTGTGTGTGTACAGCGTGTGTCTCTGTGTCTGTGTCCTGTGTGTGTACAGCGTGTGTCTCTCTGTGTCTGTGTCTTGTGTGTGTACAGCGTGTGTCTCTCTGTGTCATGTGTGTGTACAGCGTGTGTCTCTCTGTGTCTGTCCTGTGCGTGTACAGCGTGTGTCTCTCTGTGTCTGTCCTGTGTACAGCGTGTGTCTCTCTGTGTCTGTGTCCTGTGTGTGTACAGCGTGTGTCTCTCTGTCTCTGTGTCCTGTGTGTGTACAGCGTGTGTCTCTATGTGTCTGTGTCCTGTGTGTGTACAGCGTGTGTCTCTCTGTGTCTGTGTCCTGTGTGTGTACAGCGTGTGTCTCTCTGTGTCTGTGTGTGTACAGCGTGTGTCTCTCTGTGTCTGTGTCTTGTGTGTGTACAGCGTGTGTCTCTCTGTGTCTGTGTCCTGTGTGTGTACAGCGTGTCTCTGTGTCTGTGTCCTGTGTGTGTACAGCACGTGTCTCTCTGTGTCTGTGTCCTGTGTGTGTACAGCGTGTGTCTCTCTGTGTGTCCTGTGTGTGTACAGCGTGTGTCTCTCTATGTCTGTGTCCTGTGTGTGTACAGCGTGTGTCTCTCTGTGTCTGTGTCCTGTGTGTGTACAGCATGTCTCTCTGTCTGTGTCCTGTGTGTACAGCACGTGTCTCTCTGTCTGTGTCCTGTGTGTGTACAGCGTGTGTCTCTCTGTGTCTGTGTCCTGTGGGTGTACAGCGTGTGTCTTTCTGTGTCTGTGTCCTGTGGGTGTACAGCGTGTGTCTTTCTGTGTCTGTCCTGTGTGTGTACAGCGTGTGTCTCTCTGTGTCCTGTGTGTGTACAGCGTGTGTCTCTCTGTTTCTGTGTCCTCTGTGTGTACAGCGTGTGTCTGTGTCCTGCGTGTGTCTCTCTGTGTCCTGTGTGTGTACAGCGTGTGTCTCTCTGTGTCTGTGTCCTGTGTGTGTACAGCGTGTGTCTCTCTGTGTCCGTGTCCTGTGTGTGTACAGCGTGTGTCTGTCTGTGTCCTGTGTGTGTACAGCGTGTGTCTCTCTGTGTCTGTGTCCTGTGCATGTACAGCGTGTGTCTCTGTGTCTGTGTCCTGTGTGTGTACAGCGTGTGTCTCTCTGTGTCTGTCCTGTGTGTGTACAGCGTGTGTCTCTCTGTGTCTGTGTCTTGTGTGTGTACAGCGTGTGTCTCTCTGTGTGTGTATGTGTGTGTACAGCGTGTGTCTCTCTGTGTCTGTGTCCTGTGCGTGTACCGCGTGTGTCTCTCTGTGTCCGGTGTGTGTACAGCGTGTGTCTCTGTGTCTGTGTCCTGTGTGTGTACAGCGTGTGTCTCTCTGTGTCATGTGTGTGTACAGCGTGTGTCTCTCTGTGTCATGTGTGTGTACAGCGTGTGTCTCTCTGTGTCTGTGTCCTGTGTGTGTACAGCGTGTGTCTCTGTGTCTGTCCTGTGCGTGTACAGCGTGTGTCTCTCTGTGTCTGTGTCCTATGTGTGTACAGCGTGTGTCTCTCTGTGTGTCCTGTGTGTGTAGAGCGTGTCTCTCTGTGTGTCCTGTGTGTGTACAGCGTGTGTCTCTCTGTGTCTGTGTCCTGTGTGTGTACAGCGTGTGTCTCTCTGTGTCTGTGTCCTGTGTGTGTACAGCGTGTCTCTCTGTCTGTGTCCTGTGGGTGTACAGCACGTGTCTCTCTGTGTCTGTGTCCTGTGTGTGTACAGCGTGTGTCTCTCTGTGTCTGTCCTGTGCGTGTACAGCGTGTGTCCCTCTGTGTCTGTCCTGTGTGTGTACAGCGTGTGTCTCTCTGTGTCCTGTGTGTGTACAGCGTGTGTCTCTCTGTTTCTGTGTCCTGTGTGTGTACAGCGTGTGTCTGTGTCCTGTGTGTGTACAGCGTGTGTCTCGCTGTGTCCTGTGTGTGTACAGCGTGTCTCTCTGTGTCCTGTGTGTGTACAGCGTGTGTCTCTCTGTGTCTGTGTCCTGTGCGTGTACAGCGTTTGTCTCTCTGTGTCTGTGTCCTGTGCGTGTACAGCGTGTGTCTCTGTGTCTGTGTCCTGTGTGTGTACAGCATGTGTCTCTGTGTCCTGTGTGTGTACAGCGTGTCTCTCTGTGTCTGTGTCCTGTGTGTGTACAGCGTGTGTCTCTCTGTGTCTGTCCTGTGCATGTACAGCGTGTGTCTCTCTGTGTCTGTGTCCTATGTGTGTACAGCGTGTGTCTCTCTGTGTGTCCTGTGTGTGTAGAGCGTGTCTCTGTGTGTCCTGTGTGTGAACAGCGTGTGTCTCTCTGTGTGTCCTGTGTGTGTACAGCATGTGTCTCTCTGTGTCTGTGTCCTGTGTGTGTACAGCGTGTGTCTCTCTGTGTCTGTGTCCTGTGCGTGTACAGCGTGTCTCTCTGTCTGTGTCCTGTGCGTGTACAGCGTGTGTCTCTCTGTGTCTGTGTCCTGTGTGTGTACAGCGTGTCTCTCTGTGTCTGTGTCCTGTGTGTGTACAGCGTGTGTCTCTATGTGTCTGTGTCCTGTGTGTGTACAGCGTGTGTCTCTCTGTGTCTGTGTCCTGTGCGTGTACAGCGTGTGTCTCTGTGTCTGTGTCCTGTGTGTGTACAGCGTGTGTCTCTCTGTGTCTGTGTCCTGTGTGTGTACAGCGTGTGTCTCTCTGTGTCTGTGTCTTGTGTGTGTACAGCGTGTGTCTCTCTGTGTCTGTGTCCTGTGCGTGTACAGCGTGTGTCTCTCTGTGTCCTGTGCGTGTACAGCGTGTGTCTCTCTGTGTCCTGTGTGTGTACAGCGTGTGTCTCTGTGTCTGTGTCCTGTGTGTGTACAGCGTGTGTCTCTCTGTGTCTGTGTCTTGTGTGTGTACAGCGTGTGTCTCTCTGTGTCATGTGTGTGTACAGCGTGTGTCTCTCTGTGTCTGTGTCCTGTGTGTGTACAGCGTGTCTCTGTGTCTGTGTCCTGTGTGTGTACAGCACGTGTCTCTCTGTGTCTGTGTCCTGTGTGTGTACAGCGTGTGTCTCTCTGTGTGTCCTGTGTGTGTACAGCGTGTGTCTCTCTATGTCTGTGTCCTGTGTGTGTACAGCGTGTGTCTCTCTGTGTCTGTGTCCTGTGTGTGTACAGCATGTCTCTCTGTCTGTGTCCTGTGTGTACAGCACGTGTCTCTCTGTGTCTGTGTCCTGTGTGTGTACAGCGTGTGTCTCTCTGTGTCTGTGTCCTGTGGGTGTACAGCGTGTCTTTCTGTGTCTGTGTCCTGTGGGTGTACAGCGTGTGTCTCTCTGTGTCCTGTGTGTGTACAGCGTGTGTCTCTCTGTTTCTGTGTCCTCTGTGTGTACAGCGTGTGTCTGTGTCCTGTGTGTGTACAGCGTGTGTCTCTCTGTGTCCTGTGTGTGTACAGCGTGTGTCTCTCTGTGTCTGTGTCCTGTGTGTGTACAGCGTGTGTCTGTGTCCGTGTCCTGTGTGTGTACAGCGTGTGTCTGTCTGTGTCCTGTGTGTGTACAGCGTGTGTCTCTCTGTGTCTGTGTCCTGTGCATGTACAGCGTGTGTGTCTGTGTCCTGTGTGTGTACAGCGTGTGTCTCTCTGTGTCTGTGTCCTGTGTGTGTACAGCGTGTGTCTCTCTGTGTCATGTGTGTGTACAGCGTGTGTCTCTCTGTGTCTGTGTCCTGTGTGTGTACAGCACGTGTCTCTCTGTGTCCTGTGTGTGTACAGCATGTGTCTCTCTGTCTGTGTCCTGTGCGTGTACAGCGTGTCTCTCTGTCTGTGTCCTGTGTGTGTACAGCGTGTGTCTCTCTGTGTCTGTGTCCTGTGCGTGTACAGCGTGTGTCTATGTGTCTGTGTCCTGTGTGTGTACAGTGTGTGTCTGTCTGTGTCTGTGTCTGTGTCCTGTGTGTGTACAGCGTGCGTCTCTCTGTGTCTGTGTCTTGTGTGGGTACAGCGTGTGTCTCTCTGTGTGTGTGTGTACAGCGTGTCTCTCTGTGTCTGTGTCCTGTGTGTGTACAGCGTGTGTCTCTCTGTGTCATGTGTGTGAACAGCGTGTGTCTCTCTGTGTCTGTGTCCTGTGTGTGTACAGCGTGTGTCTCTCTGTGTCCTGTGTGTGTACAGTATGTGTCTCTCTGTCTGTGTCCTGTGTGTGTCCAGCGTGTCTCTCTGTGTCTGTGTCCTGTGCGTGTACCGCGTGTATCTCTCTGTGTCCGGTGTGTGTACAGCGTGTGTCTCTGTGTCTGTGTCCGGTGTGTGTACAGCGTGTGTCTCTGTGTCTGTGTCCTGTGTGTGTACAGCGTGTGTCTCTGTGTCTGTGTCCTGTGTGTGTACAGCGTGTGTCTCTCTGTGTCATGTGTGTGTACAGCGTGTGTCTCTCTGTGTCTGTGTCCTGTGTGTGTACAGCACGTGTCTCTCTGTGTCTGTCCTGTGCGTGTACATCGTGTGTCTCTCTGTGTCTGTGTGCTATGTGTGTACAGCGTGTGTCTCTCTGTGTGTCCTGTGTGTGTAGAGCGTGTCTCTCTGTGTGTCCTGTGTGTGTACAGCGTGTGTCTCTCTGTGTGTCCTGTGTGTGTACAGCGTGTGTCTCTCTGTGTCTGTGTCCTGTGTGTGTACAGCGTGTGTCTCTCTGTGTCTGTGTCCTGTGTGTGTACAGCGTGTCTCTCTGTCTGTGTCCTGTGTGTGTACAGAACGTGTCTCTCTGTGTCTGTGTCCTGTGTGTGTACAGCGTGTGTCTCTCTGTGTCTGTGTCCTGTGCGTGTACAGCGTGTGTCTCTCTGTGTCTGTCCTGTGCGTGTACAGCGTGTGTCTCTCTGTGTCTGTCCTGTGTACAGCGTGTGTCTCTCTGTCTGTGTCCTGTGTGTGTACAGCGTGTGTCTCTATGTGTCTGTGTCCTGTGTGTGTACAGCGTGTGTCTCTCTGTGTCTGTCCTGTGCGTGTACAGCGTGTGTCTCTCTGTGTCTGTCCTGTGTACAGCGTGTGTCTCTCTGTGTCTGTGTCCTGTGTGTGTACAGCGTGTGTCTCTCTGTCTGTGTCCTGTGTGTG
>NW_027422747.1:212500-215000 GCF_048934315.1 Petromyzon marinus
AATCCTTGCCAGGACCTTTCCCGGCACACTGAGGAGTGAGATGCCCCTGTAGTTGTTACAGTCTGTGCGGTCCCCCTTCTTAAAAAGGGGGACCACCAGGGCATCCTTCCAATCCTGCGGAACCCGTCCAGTGGTCCAGACTGTTGTTATGATGTCATATAGGGCAGTCTGTGCACAAACGCCACCCTCCCTCAGCATTTCGCTTGGAAGATCATCTCTGCCCGCTGCCTTTCCTGGTCTCAGACTCCGGATCGCCTTCAATACTTCCTCAGCAGATGGCACCTCAGCCAGCCGCTCACAGGGGGTGACTTCATCCAATATTTGAGGCACCGCAGCCTCAGCAGGGTCATCCTCACTTTGTGCCACGATGTTTTCCTGGCTGAGGGATTTTCCCTCCCCCAGGACCTCACAGAAATGCTCAGCAAATCTGCGAACCTGTTCCTGGGGGTCGGAAATTGGATCGCCGTTTTTTCCCCTAATGATGGTAATAGGTGTGGCGCTGCAGGTTACTTTTTTGATGGAGTTAAATAGAGATTTGTGATCACGGGCCACTGAGGCAGACTCCATCTCCTCAGCAACCCGCGACCACCACCCATCCTTGCAGCGCCTCACGGCTCTCCGAACCTCCGAGCGAAGGCTGCGGTAAGCCTCCTCATTCTCTGACGTGGGACTCTGTAGCCGATGACAGTGGGCCTGTCGCTTTTTCTCAACCATCGTGAACAACTCCTCTGTCATCCAGGGTGTCTGGGGAGGTCTGGACCGCGTACCCAAAGCAGCCATTGCAGCTGCATGAGTCACAGTCCTAAACCTCGCCCATTTACCCTCGACATCAGGAGGAGTCGGGGACGATGCCAATCCCAGCCGCAAGCGATGATGAAATTCTCGTTTGCAACTTTCATCAGATAACTGAGACCAGGCCACTTTAGGTTGGAATGGGGTCCTGGGTGTACACCCACCACCGGAGTGGAAGAATGGCAGGCGCATCTTACAGATGACTAGTCGATGGTCAGAGGGCAGATCAGCTCCACGGTAGGTCCTGGTGTCAAGGACATGGGCTCGCATTCGCTGGTCCGTCACTATGTAGTCCAGCAGATGTTCTTGCTTGGACCCGGCATGCATCCATGATGTTGTGTGGATGCGCCGATGCCGGAACAGCGTGTTGGTAATTACAAGCCCATGGGCTGCACAAAAATCTAGCAGCCTCCTACCGTTGTTATTGAGCTGATCTGGCCCATGCCCTCCAATCACTCCAGGCCAGGTGCCAGTATCATGACCAACTCGGGCATTGAAGTCACCCAACATGATGACTCTATCCCGAGGGGCCACTTTAGCCAGCACCTGTGACAGGAGGTCATAGAAGGCATCTGACTCATCGGCTTTGCCTGCATCCCTCCACGGATGTTCATCTTCGGTGGGGGCATAAGTAACCACGACCACCATTCCTCGCCTCCGGTTGATGGGAAGGCGAGCCCAAAGTAGCCTGGGGCTTACAGCTTCCCACACCTCACCGCCACGCTCCCACGCCCCCTTCATTCTTTTGTTCAAAAGAAGACCCACACCCTGTTGTTTGGCAGTCTGCTGCCCCGAGTAGAGGACTGTCCACCCCTCATGGTGGCAGGAGCCAGAGCCGGTCCACCGGACCTCCTGAATGCCGCATAGATCCAGGCGGTACCGGTCCAGCTCCCGACAGAGGAGTGGCAGCCTCTCCTCTGCAGTGAGCGTTCGAACATTCCACGTGGCCAACCGTAGTGGCTTTTCGTTGTTTCTGGAGTAGCCCCGAGGGTAGGTATTCAATCTCCTGGCTCCGCCAATTGGGGTTTGGCCAGGAGACGTCATAGACGCCTGGCCCCCCGGGGCCTCCGGCACAAGCTTAGTTGTTACATATTTAAGTTTAATTCGTAGTTTCGTGGTAATTAATTGAAGGTGGAGGGGTTACCAGCCCCTCGCACCCGTCCAGAGCCCCCGTTTAGCCCCTGTGGTGGACACATATGCCATGAGGGGAGGAGCCAATCAAAATTGGATCTCCCCCCACAGCGCTGTCCACGACAGAGTTGCCCATCCGGCACCGCGAGGAGGTAGGGGGTTGACACACACACATACACACACAGACACACACACACACAGATACACACACAGAAACACACACACACAGACACACACACACAGACACACACACAGACACACACACACAGACACACACACACACAGACACACACAGACACACACACAGAGACACACACACACACAGACACACACACAGAGACACACACACACACACACAGACACACACACAGAGACACACACACACACAGACACACAGACACACAAACACAGACACAGACACACAAACACAGACACACACACACACAGACACACACACACACACACACAGATACACACACAGAAACACACACACACAGACACACACACACAGACACACACACAGAAACACACACACACAGACACACACACACAGACACACACACAGACACACACACAG
>NW_027422747.1:217500-220000 GCF_048934315.1 Petromyzon marinus
GGCCGATCTTGACACCGCTGGTACCAGTCATCGGCAAGTCCACTCAGCTCCACGTCCTCCTGTACCACATCACTCCATCTCTTCTCTAGCCCGTGCCGCGCCCGCTTAGCCCCCTCAATCCGGCCAAACAAAAGCTGTTTCGGCATGCGGTGGCTGGGCATGCGGGCTACATGACCCAGCCATCGCAGCCTTGCCTGCCGGAGGAGCTCACCGATGGGACCCTGCCCAGATCTTTCAAGGATTTGTGAGCTCCTCACACAATCCAGTCTGGTTAAACCCAGGATGGATCGTAGGCAGGCCAGCCTAAATGTTTCTAACCGGCGAAGATGTTCCATTAGGGGGGTCCACGTTTCGCAAGCGTAGAGAAGGGAGGGAATGACCGTGGCCGAGAAGACCTGAAGCTTAGTGCGGAGCGACAGACCAGGTAGCTTCCACACAGCGTTACGCAACCGATGAAAAGATATTGCCGCTCGACTGATTCGGAGTGAGACCTCTGCTGTTAAACTGGAGCCAGTCATAAGCACACTGCCCAGGTATGAGAAACTCTCCACTCTCTCCACAACTGCCCCATCACCGATTGGGAGTTGTGGGGGTGGAGTGTCCGATGGTACAAAATACCCAGGCAGGTGCTTAGTTTTGGTGGGGCTGATGGTAAGGCCCCACCTCTTAGTGGCACGCTCCAGTCTCAGCAGCAGCGTCTCCAACTCCTCCTCTGACTGAGCAGCTATTACCAAGTCATCAGCATACATAACGTGGTTGAGCAATAGGGAGCCATCCCTTGACCGCACCCGGGCATCGATTAGCCTCCCATTATATCTGTACCATATGGAGATTCCCCCGGTACAGCTATTGAAGGCTTCACGAACTACGTGGTCAAAATAGATGTTAAATAATGTGGGAGCCAGAGGACATCCCTGTCGCACCCCAAGGTGTACAGGGAATGGCTCTGACTCCCGGCCACGTAGTTTTACCCGGGCCCGCTCACCATCATGAAGGTCCTTAATGATCGTGAGCAGAGGGTCAGGTACTCCAAAAGCACGAAGAACGACCCAGAGCCCAGGCCTACTGATGGTAGCATAGGCCTTGACCAGGTCAATAAAGCAGAGATGTAGGTCTTGTTGGAATTCCCTACACCTCTGCTGTAGCAGACGGACAGAAAATATGGCATCTGTGCAGGACCGCCCTTTCCTGAAACCGCATTGGGGCTCCGCAAGCCTCTCCTCAGCGTGCCTGGCAAGGCGATGCTGAATAATCCTTGCCAGGACCTTTCCCGGCACACTGAGGAGTGAGATGCCCCTGTAGTTGTTACAGTCTGTGCGGTCCCCCTTCTTAAAAAGGGGGACCACCAGGGCATCCTTCCAATCCTGCGGAACCCGTCCAGTGGTCCAGACTGTTGTTATGATGTCATATAGGGCAGTCTGTGCACAAACGCCACCCTCCCTCAGCATTTCGCTTGGGAGATCATCTCTGCCCGCTGCCTTTCCTGGTCTCAGACTCCGGATCGCCTTCAATACTTCCTCAGCAGATGGCACCTCAGCCAGCCACTCACAGGGGGTGACTTCATCCAATATTTGAGGCACCGCAGCCTCAGCAGGGTCATCCTCACTTTGTGCCACGATGTTTTCCTGGCTGAGGGATTTTCCCTCCCCCAGGACCTCACAGAAATGCTCAGCAAATCTGCGAACCTGTTCCTGGGGGTCGGAAATTGGATCACCGTTTTTTCCCCTAATGATGGTAATAGGTGTGGCGCTGCAGGTTACTTTTTTGATGGAGTTAAATAGAGATTTGTGATCACGGGCCACTGAGGCAGACTCCATCTCCTCAGCAACCCGCGACCACCACCCATCCTTGCAGCGCCTCACGGCTCTCCGAACCTCCGAGCGAAGGCTGCGGTAAGCCTCCTCATTCTCTGACGTGGGATTCTGTAGCCGATGACAGTGGGCCTGTCGCTTTTTCTCAACCATCGTGAACAACTCCTCTGTCATCCAGGGTGTCTGGGGAGGTCTGGACCGCGTACCCAAAGCAGCCATTGCAGCTGCATGAGTCACAGTCCTAAACCTCGCCCATTTACCCTCGACATCAGGAGGAGTCGGGGACGATGCCAATCCCAGCCGCAAGCGATGATGAAATTCTCGCTTGCAACTTTCATCAGATAACTGAGACCAGGCCACTTTAGGTTGGAATGGGGTCCTGGGTGTACACCCACCACCGGAGTGGAAGAATGGCAGGCGCATCTTACAGATGACTAGTCGATGGTCAGAGGGCAGATCAGCTCCACGGTAGGTCCTGGTGTCAAGGACATGGGCTCGCATTCGCTGGTCCGTCACTATGTAGTCCAGCAGATGTTCTTGCTTGGACCCGGCATGCATCCATGATGTTGTGTGGATGCGCCGATGCCGGAACAGCGTGTTGGTAATTACAAGCCCATGGGCTGCACAAAAATCTAGCAGCCTCCTACCGTTGTTATTGAGCTGATCTGGCCCATGCCCTCCAATCACTC
>NW_027422748.1:0-15000 GCF_048934315.1 Petromyzon marinus
GAGTGTGTATGTGAGTGTGTATGAGTGTGTAGGGTGTGAGTGTGTATATGAGTGTGTATATGAGTGTGTATATGAGTGTATATGAGTGTGTATGTGTGTATATGAGTGTGTATATGAGTGTGTATATGAGTGTGTATGAGTGTATGTGTGTATGTATATGAGTGTGTATGTGAGTGTGTATGTGAGTGTGTATATGAGTGTGTGTGTGTGTATATGAGTGTGTATATGAGTGTGTATATGAGTGTGTATGAGTGTATGTGAGTGTGTATATGAGTGTGTATATGAGTGTGTATGAGTGTATGTGTGTATGTATATGAGTGTGTATGTGAGTGTGTATGTGAGTGTGTATATGAGTGTGTATATGAGTGTGTATGTGAGTGTGTATGTGAGTGTGTATATGAGTGTGTATATGAGTGTGTATATGAGTGTATATGAGTGTGTATGTGTGTATATGAGTGTGTATATGAGTGTGTATATGAGTGTGTATATGAGTGTGTATGAGTGTATGTGAGTGTGTATATGAGTGTGTATATGAGTGTGTATATGAGTGTATATGAGTGTGTATGTGTGTATATGAGTGTGTATATGAGTGTGTATATGAGTGTGTATGAGTGTATGTGTGTATGTATATGAGTGTGTATATGAGTGTGTGTGTGTATATGAGTGTGTATGTGAGTGTGTATGTGAGTGTGTATATGAGTGTGTATATGAGTGTGTATATGAGTGTATATGAGTGTGTATGTGTGTATATGAGTGTGTATATGAGTGTGTATATGAGTGTGTATGAGTGTATGTGAGTGTGTATATGAGTGTGTATATGAGTGTGTATGAGTGTATGTGTGTATGTATATGAGTGTGTATGTGAGTGTGTATGTGAGTGTGTATATGAGTGTGTGTGTGTGTATATGAGTGTGTATATGAGTGTGTATGTGAGTGTGTATGTGAGTGTGTATATGAGTGTGTATATGAGTGTGTATATGAGTGTATATGAGTGTGTATGTGTGTATATGAGTGTGTATATGAGTGTGTATATGAGTGTGTATGAGTGTATGTGAGTGTGTATATGAGTGTGTATATGAGTGTGTATATGAGTGTGCATGTGAGTATGTATATGAGTGTGTATATGAGTGTGTATGAGTGTATATGAGTGTGTATATGAGTGTGTATGTGAGTGTGTATATGAGTGTGTATATGAGTGTGTATGAGTGTATGTGAGTGTGTATGTGTGTGTGTGTATATGAGTGTGTATATGAGTGTGTATGTGAGTGTGTATATGAGTGTGTATATGAGTGTGTATATGAGTGTGTATATGAGTGTGTATGTGAGTGTGTATATGAGTGTGTATATGAGTGTGTATATGAGTGTGTATGTGTGTATGTGAGTGTATATATGAGTGTGTATATGAGTGTGTATATGAGTGTGTATATGAGTGTGTATATGAGTGTGTATATGAGTGTGTATATGAGTGTGTATATGAGTGTATATATGAGTGTATATGAGTGTGTATGAGTGTATATGAGTGTGTATGAGTGTATATGAGTGTGTATGAGTGTATATGAGTGTGTATGTGAGTGTGTATGTGAGTTTGTATATGAGTGTGTATATGAGTGTATATGAGTGTGTATGAGTGTATGTGAGTGTGTATATGAGTGTGTATATGAGTGTGTATATGAGTGTATATGAGTGTGTGAGTGTGTATATGAGTGTGTATATGAGTGTGTATATGAGTGTGTATGTGTGTATGTGAGTGTGTATATGAGTGTATATGAGTGTGTATGTGAGTGTGTATGAGTGTATGTGAGTGTGTATATGAGTGTGTATGAGTGTATATGAGTGTGTATGTGAGTGTATGTGTGTATATGAGTGTGTATGTGAGTGTGTATGTGAGTGTGTATATGAGTGTGTAAGTGTGTATGTGTGTGTGTATGTGAGTGTGTATATGAGTGTATATGAGTGTATATGAGTGTATATGAGTGTGTATGAGTGTATATGAGTGTATGTGAGTGTGTATGTGAGTGTGTATATGAGTGTGTATATGCGTGTGTATGAGTGTATGTGAGTGTGTATATGAGTGTGTATATGAGTGTGTATATGAGTGTGTATATGAGTGTATATGAGTGTGTATATGAGTGTATATGAGTGTGTATGTGTGTATATGAGTGTGTATGAGTGTGTGAGTGTGTATATGAGTGTGTATATAAGTGTGTATCTGAGTGTGTATATGAGTGTATGTGAGTGTGTATATGAGTGTATGTGTGTATATGAGTGTGTATGTGAGTGTGTATGTGAGTGTGTATATGAGTGTGTAAGTGTGTATGTGTGTGTGTATGTGAGTGTGTATATGAGTGTATATGAGTGTATATGAGTGTATATGAGTGTGTATGAGTGTATATGAGTGTATGTGAGTGTGTATATGAGTGTGTATATGAGTGTGTATATGAGTGTGTATATGAGTGTGTATATGAGTGTGTATATGAGTGTATATGAGTGTGTATGTGTGTATATGAGTGTGTATGAGTGTGTGAGTGTGTATATGAGTGTGTATATGAGTGTGTATATGAGTGTGTATATGAGTGTATGTGAGTGTGTATATGAGTGTATATGAGTGTGTATATGAGTGTGTATATGAGTGTGTATATGAGTGTATGTGAGTGTGTATATGAGTGTGTATGTGTGTATATGAGTGTGTATGTGAGTGTGTATGTGAGTGTGTATATGAGTGTGTAAGTGTGTATGTGTGTGTATGTGAGTGTGTATATGAGTGTATATGAGTGTATATGAGTGTATATGAGTGTGTATGAGTGTATATGAGTGTATGTGAGTGTGTATATGAGTGTGTATATGAGTGTGTATATGAGTGTGTATATGAGTGTGTATATGATGTGTATATGAGTGTGTATGTGTGTATATGAGTGTGTATGAGTGTGTGAGTGTGTATATGAGTGTGTATATGAGTGTGTATATGAGTGTGTATATGAGTGTATGTGAGTGTGTATATGAGTGTATATGAGTGTGTATATGAGTGTGTATATGAGTGTGTATATGAGTGTATGTGAGTGTGTATATGAGTGTGTATGTGTGTATATGATTGTGTATGTGAGTGTGTATGTGAGTGTGTATGGAGTGTGTAAGTGTGTATGTGAGTGTGTATATGAGTGTGTATATGAGTGTGTATGTGTGTATATGAGTGTGTATATGAGTGTGTATATGAGTGTGTATATGAGTGTGTATATGAGTGTGTATATGAGTGTATATGAGTGTGTATATGAGTGTATATGAGTGTGTATGTGTGTATATGAGTGTGTATGAGTGTGTGAGTGTGTATATGAGTGTGTATATAAGTGTGTATATGAGTGTGTATATGAGTGTATGTGAGTGTGTATATGAGTGTGTATGAGTGTATGTGAGTGTGTATGTGAGTGTGTATGTGAGTGTGTATATGAGTGTGTATGAGTGTGTATGAGTGTATATGAGTGTGTATATGAGTGTGTATGTGAGTGTGTATATGAGTGTGTATATGAGTGTGTATATGAGTGTGTATATGAGTGTGTATGAGTGTGTATATGAGTGTGTTTGTGAGTGTGTATATGAGTGTGTATATGAGTGTGTATGAGTGTATGTGAGTGTGTATATGAGTGTGTATGTGTGTGTGTGTATATGAGTGTGTATATGAGTGTGTATGTGAGTGTGTATATGAGTGTGTATATGAGTGTGTATATGAGTGTGTATATGAGTGTGTATGTGAGTGTGTATGTGTGTATATGAGTGTGTATATGAGTGTGTGAGTGTGTGAGTGTGTATATGAGTGTATATGAGTGTGTATGTGTGTGTATGTGAGTGTGTATATGAGTGTGTATGTGAGTGTGTATGTGAGTGTGTATGTGTGTATATGAGTGTGTATATGAGTGTGTATGAGTGTATGTGAGTGTGTATATGAGTGTGTATATGAGTGTGTATATGAGTGTGTATGTGTGTATATGAGTGTGTATATGAGTGTGTATATGAGTGTGTATGATTGTATGTGAGTGTGTATATGAGTGTGTATATGAGTGTGTATATGAGTGTATATGAGTGTGTATATGAGTGTATATGAGTGTGTATGAGTGTATATGAGTGTGTGAGTGTGTATGTGAGTGTGTATATGAGTGTGTATATGAGTGTGTATGTGAGTGTGTATATGAGTGTGTATGTGAGTGTGTATGTGAGTGTGTATATGAGTGTGTATGTGAGTGTGTATATGAGTGTGTATGTGAGTGTGTATATGAGTGTGTATGTGAGTGTGTATATGAGTGTGGTATATGAGTGTGTATGTGAGTGTGTACGTGAGTGTGTATATGAGTGTGTATGTGAGTGTGAATGTGAGTGTGTATGTGAGTGTGTATATGAGTGTGTATGTGTGTGTATGTGAGTGTGTATGTGAGTGTGTATATGAGTGTGTATGTGAGTGTGAATGTGAGTGTGTATGTGAGTGTGTATATGAGTGTGTATATGAGTGTGAATGTGAGTGTGTATGTGTACATGAGTGTGTATATGAGTGTGTATGTGTATGTGAGTGTGTATGTGAGTGTGTATGTGAGTGTGTATATGAGTATGTATATGAGTGTGTATATGAGTGTGTATGTGAGTGTGTATATGAGTGTGTATGTGTATGTGAGTGTGTATGTGAGTGTGTATGTGAGTGTGTATATGAGTATGTATATGAGTGTGTATATGAGTGTGTATGTGAGTGTGAATGTGAGTGTGTATGTGAGTGTGTATGTGAGTGTGTATGTGTGTATGTGTATATGAGTGTGTATGTGTGTGTGTATGTGAGTGTGAATGTGAGTGTGTATGTGTGTGTGTATGTGAGTGTGAATGTGAGTGTGTATGTGAGTGTGTATATGAGTGTGTATGTGAGTGTGTATATGAGTATGTATATGAGTGTGTATATGAGTGTGTATGTGAGTGTGTATATGAGTGTGTATGTGAGTGTGTATGTGAGTGTGTATGTGTGTGTGTATGTGAGTGTGAATGTGAGTGTGAATGTGAGTGTGTATGTGTGTATATGAGTGTGTATGTGAGTGTGTATATGAGTGTGTATGTGAGTGTCTATGTGAGTGTGTATATGAGTGTGTATGTGTGTATATGAGTGTGTATGTGAGTGTGTATGTGAGTGTGTATGTGAGTGTGTATATGAGTGTGTATATGAGTGTGTATATGAGTGTGTATGTGAGTGTATATGTGAGTGTGTATGTGAGTGTGAATGTGAGTGTGTATATGAGTGTGTATGTGAGTGTGTATGTGAGTGTGAATGTGAGTGTGTATGTGAGTGTGTATATGAGTGTGTATGTGTGTGTATATGAGTGTGTATGTGAGTGTGAATGTGAGTGTGTCTGTGGAGTGTGTATATGAGTGTGTATATGAGTGTGAATGTGAGTGTGTATGTGTACATGAGTGTGTATATGAGTGTGTATGTGTATGTGAGTGTGTATGTGAGTGTGTATGTGAGTGTGTATATGAGTATGTATATGAGTGTGTATATGAGTGTGTATGTGAGTGTGTATATGAGTGTGTATGTGAGTGTGTATATGAGTGTGTATATGAGTGTGAATGTGAGTGTGTATATGAGTGTGTATGTGAGTGTGTATGTGAGTGTGTATGTGTATGTGAGTGTGTATATGAGTGTGTATGTGAGTGTGTATATGAATGTGTATGTGAGTGTGTATATGAGTGTGTATATGAGTGTGTATGTGAGTGTGTATGTGAGTGTGTATGTGAGTGTGTATGTGAGTGTGTATATGAGTGTGTATGTGAGTGTGAATGTGAGTGTGTATATGAGTGTGTATGTGAGTGTGTATGTGAGTGTGAATGTGTATGTGAGTGTGTATATGAGTGTGTATGTGAGTGTGTATATGAGTGTGTATGTGAGTGTGTATATGAGTGTGTATGTGAGTGTGTATATGAGTGTGTATATGAGTGTGTATGTGAGTGTGTATATGAGTGTGTATGTGAGTGTGTATGTGAGTGTGTATGTGAGTGTGTATGTGAGTGTGTATGTGAGTGTGTATGTGAGTGTGTATGTGAGTGTGTATGTGAGTGTGTATGTATGAGTGTGTATATGAGTGTGTATATGAGTGTGTATATGAGTATGTATATGAGTGTGTATATGAGTGTGTATGTGTGTGTATGTGTGTATGAAGTATATGAGTGTGTATGTGTGTGTGTATGTGAGTGTGTATGTGAGTGTGTATATGAGTGTGTATATGAGTGTGTATGTGAGTGTGAATGTGAGTGTGTATATGAGTGTGTATGTGAGTGTGTATGTGAGTGTGTATATGAGTGTGTATATGAGTGTGTATGTGTGTGTGTACATGAGTGTGTATATGAGTGTGTATATGAGTGTGTATGTGAGTGTGTATATGAGTGTGTATATGAGTGTGTATGTGAGTGTGTATGTGAGTGTGTATGTGAGTATGTATATGAGTGTGTATATGAGTGTGTATGTGTGTGTATGTGAGTGTGTATGTGAGTGTGTATATGAGTGTGTATATGAGTGTGTATGTGAGTGTGTATATGAGTGTGTATATGAGTGTGTATGTGAGTGTGTATATGAGTGTGTATATGAGTGTGTATGTGTGTGTGTACATGAGTGTGTATATGAGTGTGTATATGAGTGTGTATGTGAGTGTGTATGTGAGTGTGTATATGAGTGTGTATATGAGTGTGTATGTGAGTGTGAATGTGAGTGTGTATATGAGTGTGTATGTGAGTGTGTATGTGAGTGTGTATATGAGTGTGTATATGAGTGTGTATGTGTGTGTGTACATGAGTGTGTATATGAGTGTGTATATGAGTGTGTATGTGAGTGTGTATATGAGTGTGTATATGAGTGTGTATATGAGTGTGTATATGAGTGTGTATATGAGTATGTATATGAGTGTGTATATGAGTGTGTATGTGTGTGTATGTGAGTGTGTATGTGAGTGTGTATATGAGTGTGTATGTGAGTGTGTATGTGTGTGTGTACATGAGTGTGTATGTGAGTGTGTATATGAGTGTGTATGTGAGTGTGTATGTGAGTGTGTATATGAGTGTGTATATGAGTGTGTATGTGAGTGTGTATGTGAGTGTGTACGTGAGTGTGTACATGAGTGTGTATATGAGTGTGTATATGAGTGTGTATGTGAGTGTGTACATGAGTGTGTATGTGAGTGTGTATGTGAGTGTGTATGTGAGTGTGTATGTGAGTGTGTATATGAGTGTGTATGTGAGTGTGTATATGAGTGTGTATGTGAGCGTGTATATGAGTGTGTATATGAGTGTGAATGTGAGTGTGTATATGAGTGTGTATATGAGTGTGTATATGAGTGTGTATGTGAGTGTGTATATGAGTGTGTATGTGTGTGTGTATGTGAGTGTGTATGTGAGTGTGTATATGAGTGTGTATGTGAGTGTGTATGTGAGTGTGTATATGAGTGTGTATGTGAGTGTGTATATGAGTGTGTATATGAGTATGTATATGAGTGTGTATATGAGTGTGTATGTGAGTGTGTATGTGAGTGTGTATATGTGTGTGTATGTGAGTATGTATATGAGTGTGTATATGAGTGTGTATATGAGTGTGTATATGAGTATGTATATGAGTGTGTATGTGAGTGTGTATGTGAGTGTGTATGTGAGTGTGTATATGAGTGTGTATATGAGTGTGTATGGGAGTGTGTATGTAAGTGTGTATGTGAGTGTGTATATGAGTGTGTATATGAGTGTGTATGTGTGTATGTGAGTGTGTATATGAGTGTGTATATGAGTGTGTATGTGTGTATGTGAGTGTGTATATGAGTGTGTATATGAGTATGTATATGAGTGTGTATATGAGTGTGTATATGAGTGTGTATATGAGTGTGTATGAGTGTATGTGTGTATGTATATGAGTGTGTATGTGAGTGTGTATGTGAGTGTGTATATGAGTGTGTGTGTGTGTATATGAGTGTGTATATGAGTGTGTATATGAGTGTGAATGTGAGTGTGTATGTGAGTGTGTATATGAGTGTGTATATGAGTGTGTATGTGAGTGTGTATATGAGTGTGTATATGAGTGTGTATGTGTGTATATGAGTGTGTATATGAGTGTGTATGTGAGCATGTATATGAGTGTGTATGTGAGTGTGTATGTGAGTGTGTATATGAGTGTGTATATGAGTGTGTATGTGAGTGTGTATATGAGTGTGTATGTGAGTGTGTATGTGAGTGTGTATATGAGTGTGTATGTGAGTGTGTATGTGAGTGTGAGTGTGTATATGAGTGTGTATGTGTGTATATGAGTGTGTATATGAGTGTGTATGTGAGTGTGTATATGAGTGTGTATGTGAGTGTGTATGTGAGTGTGTATGTGTATGTGAGTGTGTATGTGAGTGTGTATGTGAGTGTGTATATGAGTATGTATATGAGTGTGTATATGAGTGTGTATGTGAGTGTGTATATGTGTGTGTATGTGAGTATGTATATGAGTGTGTATATGAGTGTGTATATGAGTGTGTATATGAGTATGTATATGAGTGTGTATGTGAGTGTGTATGTGAGTGTGTATATGAGTGTGTATATGAGTGTGTATGGGAGTGTGTATGTGAGTGTGTATATGAGTGTGTATGTGAGTGTGTATGTGAGTGTGTATGTGAGTGTGTATGTGAGTGTGTATGTGAGTGTGTATATGAGTGTGTATATGAGTGTGTATGTGAGTGTGTATGTGAGTGTGTATGTGAGTGTGAGTGTGTATATGAGTGTGTATGTGTGTATATGAGTGTGTATATGAATGTGTATGTGAGCATGTATATGAGTGTGTATGTGAGTGTGTATGTGAGTGTGTATGTGAGTGTGTATATGAGTATGTATATGAGTGTGTATGTGAGTGTGTATATGAGTGTGTATATGAGTGTGTATGTGAGTGTGTATGTGAGTGTGTATGTATATGAGTGTGTATGTGAGTGTGTATGTGAGTGTGTATATGAGTGTGTATGTGAGTGTGTATGTGAGTGTGTATGTGTATGTGAGTGTGTATGTGAGTGTGTATGTGAGTGTGTATATGAGTATGTATATGAGTGTGTATATGAGTGTGTATGTGAGTGTGTATATGTGTGTGTATGTGAGTATGTATATGAGTGTGTATATGAGTGTGTATATGAGTGTGTATATGAGTATGTATATGAGTGTGTATGTGAGTGTGTATGTGAGTGTGTATATGAGTGTGTATATGAGTGTGTATATGAGTGTGTATGGGAGTGTGTATGTGAGTGTGTATATGAGTGTGTATGTGAGTGTGTATGTGAGTGTGTATGTGTATGTGAGTGTGTATGTGAGTGTGTATGTGAGTGTGTATATGAGTATGTATATGAGTGTGTATATGAGTGTGTATGTGAGTGTGTATGTGAGTGTGTATGTGAGTGTGTATATGAGTGTGTATATGAGTGTGTATATGAGTGTGTATGTGAGTGTGTATGTGAGTGTGTATATGAGTGTGTATGTGAGTGTGTATATGAGTGTGTATGTGAGTGTGAGTGTGTATGTGAGTGTGTATATGAGTGTGTATGTGTATGTGAGTGTGTATGTGAGTGTGTATATGAGTGTGTATATGAGTGTGTATATGAGTGTATATGAGTGTATATGAGTGTGTATATGAGTGTGTGAGTGTGTATGAGTGTGTATATGAGTGTGTATGTGAGTGTGTATATGAGTGTGTATGTGAGTGTGTATGTGAGTGTGTATGTGAGTGTGTATGTAAGTGTGTATGTGAGTGTGTATGTGAGTGTGTATATGAGTGTGTATGTGAGTGTGTATATGAGTGTGTATATGAGTGTGTATGTGTGTATGTGAGTGTGTATATGAGTGTGTATGTGTGTGTGTATGTGAGTGTGTATGTGAGTGTGTATATGAGTGTGTATGTGAGTGTGTATGTGAGTGTGTATATGAGTGTGTATGTGAGTGTGTATATGAGTGTGTATATGAGTATGTATATGAGTGTGTATATGAGTGTGTATGTGAGTGTGTATGTGAGTGTGTATATGTGTGTGTATGTGAGTATGTATATGAGTGTGTATATGAGTGTGTATATGAGTGTGTATATGAGTATGTATATGAGTGTGTATGTGAGTGTGTATGTGAGTGTGTATGTGAGTGTGTATATGAGTGTGTATATGAGTGTGTATGGGAGTGTGTATGTAAGTGTGTATGTGAGTGTGTATATGAGTGTGTATATGAGTGTGTATGTGTGTATGTGAGTGTGTATATGAGTGTGTATATGAGTGTGTATGTGTGTATGTGAGTGTGTATATGAGTGTGTATATGAGTATGTATATGAGTGTGTATATGAGTGTGTATATGAGTGTGTATATGAGTGTGTATGAGTGTATGTGTGTATGTATATGAGTGTGTATGTGAGTGTGTATGTGAGTGTGTATATGAGTGTGTGTGTGTGTATATGAGTGTGTATATGAGTGTGTATATGAGTGTGAATGTGAGTGTGTATGTGAGTGTGTATATGAGTGTGTATATGAGTGTGTATGTGAGTGTGTATATGAGTGTGTATATGAGTGTGTATGTGTGTATATGAGTGTGTATATGAGTGTGTATGTGAGCATGTATATGAGTGTGTATGTGAGTGTGTATGTGAGTGTGTATATGAGTGTGTATATGAGTGTGTATGTGAGTGTGTATATGAGTGTGTATGTGAGTGTGTATGTGAGTGTGTATATGAGTGTGTATGTGAGTGTGTATGTGAGTGTGAGTGTGTATATGAGTGTGTATGTGTGTATATGAGTGTGTATATGAGTGTGTATGTGAGCATGTATATGAGTGTGTATGTGAGTGTGTATGTGAGTGTGTATGTGAGTGTGTATATGAGTATGTATATGAGTGTGTATGTGAGTGTGTATGTGAGTGTGTATGTATATGAGTGTGTATGTGAGTGTGTATGTGAGTGTGTATATGAGTGTGTATGTGAGTGTGTATGTGAGTGTGTATGTGTATGTGAGTGTGTATGTGAGTGTGTATGTGAGTGTGTATATGAGTATGTATATGAGTGTGTATATGAGTGTGTATGTGAGTGTGTATATGTGTGTGTATGTGAGTATGTATATGAGTGTGTATATGAGTGTGTATATGAGTGTGTATATGAGTATGTATATGAGTGTGTATGTGAGTGTGTATGTGAGTGTGTATATGAGTGTGTATATGAGTGTGTATGGGAGTGTGTATGTGAGTGTGTATATGAGTGTGTATGTGAGTGTGTATGTGAGTGTGTATGTGAGTGTGTATGTGAGTGTGTATGTGAGTGTGTATATGAGTGTGTATATGAGTGTGTATGTGAGTGTGTATGTGAGTGTGTATGTGAGTGTGAGTGTGTATATGAGTGTGTATGTGTGTATATGAGTGTGTATATGAATGTGTATGTGAGCATGTATATGAGTGTGTATGTGAGTGTGTATGTGAGTGTGTATGTGAGTGTGTATATGAGTATGTATATGAGTGTGTATGTGAGTGTGTATATGAGTGTGTATATGAGTGTGTATGTGAGTGTGTATGTGAGTGTGTATGTATATGAGTGTGTATGTGAGTGTGTATGTGAGTGTGTATATGAGTGTGTATGTGAGTGTGTATGTGAGTGTGTATGTGTATGTGAGTGTGTATGTGAGTGTGTATGTGAGTGTGTATATGAGTATGTATATGAGTGTGTATATGAGTGTGTATGTGAGTGTGTATATGTGTGTGTATGTGAGTATGTATATGAGTGTGTATATGAGTGTGTATATGAGTGTGTATATGAGTATGTATATGAGTGTGTATGTGAGTGTGTATGTGAGTGTGTATATGAGTGTGTATATGAGTGTGTATATGAGTGTGTATGGGAGTGTGTATGTGAGTGTGTATATGAGTGTGTATGTGAGTGTGTATGTGAGTGTGTATGTGTATGTGAGTGTGTATGTGAGTGTGTATGTGAGTGTGTATATGAGTATGTATATGAGTGTGTATATGAGTGTGTATGTGAGTGTGTATGTGAGTGTGTATGTGAGTGTGTATATGAGTGTGTATATGAGTGTGTATATGAGTGTGTATGTGAGTGTGTATGTGAGTGTGTATATGAGTGTGTATGTGAGTGTGTATATGAGTGTGTATGTGAGTGTGAGTGTGTATGTGAGTGTGTATATGAGTGTGTATGTGTATGTGAGTGTGTATGTGAGTGTGTATATGAGTGTGTATATGAGTGTGTATATGAGTGTATATGAGTGTATATGAGTGTGTATATGAGTGTGTGAGTGTGTATGAGTGTGTATATGAGTGTGTATGTGAGTGTGTATATGAGTGTGTATGTGAGTGTGTATGTGAGTGTGTATGTGAGTGTGTATGTAAGTGTGTATGTGAGTGTGTATGTGAGTGTGTATATGAGTGTGTATGTGAGTGTGTATATGAGTGTGTATATGAGTGTGTATGTGTGTATGTGAGTGTGTATATGAGTGTGTATATGAGTGTGTATGTGAGTGTGTATGTGAGTGTGTATGAGTGTATGTGAGTGTGTATATGAGTGTGTATGTGAGCTGTGTGTGAGTGTGTATATGAGTGTGTATGTGAGTGTGTATATGAGTGTGTATGTGAGTGTGTATATGAGTGTGTATATGAGTGTGTATGTGAGTGTGTATATGAGTGTGTATGTGAGTGTGTATATGAGTGTGTATATGAGTGTGTATGTGAGTGTGTATGTGAGTGTGTATGTGAGTGTGTATGTGAGTGTGTATATGAGTGTGTATGTGAGTGTGTATATGAGTGTGTATGTGTGTGTATGTGAGTGTGTATGTGAGTGTGTATATGAGTGTGTATGTGAGTGTGAATGTGAGTGTGTATGTGAGTGTGTATATGAGTGTGTATATGAGTGTGAATGTGAGTGTGTATATGAGTGTGTATGTGTATGTGAGTGTGTATGTGAGTGTGTATGTGAGTGTGTATATGAGTATGTATATGAGTGTGTATATGAGTGTGTATGTGAGTGTGTATATGAGTGTGTATGTGAGCATGTATATGAGTGTGTATATGAGTGTGTATGTGTGTGTATGTGTGTATGTGTATATGAGTGTGTATGTGAGTGTGTATATGAGTGTGTATATGAGTGTGAATGTGAGTGTGTATATGAGTGTGTATATGAGTGTGTATGTGAGTGTGTATGTGAGTGTGTATATGAGTGTGTATGTGAGTGTGTATATGAGTGTGTATGTGAGTGTGTATATGAGTGTGTATGTGAGTGTGTATGTGAGTGTGTATGTGAGTGTGTATGTGAGTGTGTATATGAGTGTGTATATGAGTGTGTATATGAGTGTGTATGAGTGTATGTGAGTGTGTATATGAGTGTGTATGTGAGTGTGAATGTGAGTGTGTATATGAGTGTGAATGTGAGTGTGTATGTGAGTGTGTATGTGAGTGTGTATATGAGTGTGTATATGAGTGTGTATGTGTATGTGAGTGTGTATGTGAGTGTGTATGTGAGTGTGAATGTGAGTGTGTATATGAGTGTGAATGTGAGTGTGTATATGAGTGTGTATGTGAGTGTGTATATGAGTATGTATGTGAGTGTGTATATGTGTGTGTATGTGAGTATGTATATGAGTGTGTATATGAGTGTGTATATGAGTGTATATGAGTGTGTATGTGAGTGTGTATATGAGTGTGTATGTGAGCATGTATATGAGTGTGAATGTGAGTGTGTATGTGTGTGTATATGAGTGTGAATGTGAGTGTGTATATGAGTGTGTATGTGAGCATGTATATGAGTGTGAATGTGAGTGTGTATGTGTGTGTATGTGAGCATGTATATGAGTGTGAATGTGAGTGTGTATGTGTGTGTATATGAGTGTGAATGTGAGTGTGTATATGAGTGTGTATGTGAGTATGTATATGAGTGTGTATATGAGTGTGTATATGATTGTGTATATGAGTATGTATATGAGTGTGTATATGAGTGTGTATGTGTGTGTATGTGTGTATGTGTATGTGAGTGTGTATATGAGTGTGTATGTGAGTGTGTATGTGAGTGTGTATAAGTGTGAATGTGAGTGTGTATATGAGTGTGAATGTGAGTGTGTATATGAGTGTGTATGTGTATGTGAGTGTGTATATGAGTGTGTATGTGAGTATGTATGTGAGCGTGTATGTGAGTGTGTATATGAGTGTGTATGTGAGTGTGTATATGAGTGTGTATGTGAGTGTGTATGTGAGTGTGTATATGAGTGTGTATATGAGTGTGTATATGAGTGTGTATGTGAGTGTGTATGAGTATGTATATGAGTGTGTATGTGAGTGTGTATATGAGTGTGTATGTGAGTGTGTATATGAGTGTGTATGTGAGCATGTATATGAGTGTGAATGTGAGTGTGTATGTGTGTGTATATGAGTGTGAATGTGAGTGTGTATATGAGTGTGTATGTGAGCGTGTATGTGAGTATGTATATGAGTGTGTATATGAGTGTGTATATGATTGTGTATACGAGTGTGTATGTGAGTGAGTGTGTATATGAGTGTGTATTTAAATCGAAATGAAACAATCATTAAACATAAATAAGGGAGCCCAGAACACGTCACCACCAACAACCACAACAACCACCAACAACCACAACAACCACTCCATCATCACGGACGATGTAAACTTGTTTACTTCACACCACGCAACAACTTTGCAAACTGTTGTTGTTGTTGTTGTGACGCCGTGCAAGCAAGCAAGCTAGCAGCCATCATCATCACCATCATCTATTTATAATTAACATCGTTAACACAAAACAAGTACAAACTTCTTCTTTGGTTCTTTGTGGTAAAGTCACCACGTAGAATGAGAATAAAATAATAAATTGATAAAATAAAATAACACAATAATATTATTAAAATAAAATAACACAATAATATTATTATTGTGTTATTTTATTTTATCAATTTATTATTTTATTCTCATTCTACGTGGTGACTTTACCGAAAGAACCAAAGAAGATGAAT
>NW_027422748.1:37500-40000 GCF_048934315.1 Petromyzon marinus
TCTCTGTGTCTTTCTCTGTCTCTCTCTGTGTCTCTCTCTGTGTCTCTCTCTGTGTGTCTCTCTCTGTGTTTCTCTCTCTCTGTCTCTCTCTCTGTGTCTCTCTCCGTCTCTCTGTGTCTCTCTCTTTGTGTGTCTCTCTCTGTGTCTCTCTCTGTCTCTCTCTGTGTCTTTCTCTGTGTCTCTCTCTGTGTCTCTCTGTGTCTCTCTCTGTGTCTACCTCTCTGTGTGTCTCTCTGTGTCTCTCTGTGTCTCTCTCTGTGTCTACCTCTCTGTGTGTCTCTCTGTGTCTCTCTCTGTGTCTCTCTCTGTGTCTCTCTCTGTCTCTCTCTGTGTGTCTCTCTCTGTGTCTCTCTCTGTCTCTCTCTGTGTCTCTCTCTGTGTCTCTCTCTCTGTGTCTCTCTCTGTCTCTCTCTATGTCTCTCTCTCTGTCTCTGTCTATCTGTCTCTGTGTGTCTCTCTCTCTGTCTCCCTCTCTGTCTGTGTCTCTCTAACTCTCTCTGTCTGTGTCTCTCTCGGTGTCTCTATCCCTGTCTCTCTCTGTCTCTCTCTGTGTCTATCTCTCTCTGTCTATCTCTCTGTGTCTACCTCTCTCTCTGTGTCTCTCTCTGTCTATCTCTCTCTGTCTATCTCTGTGTCTCTCTCTGTGTCTCTCTCTCTGTGTCTACCTCTCTCTCTGTGTCTCTCTCTGTCTCTCTCTCTGTGTCTCTCTCTGTGTCTCTCTCTGTGTCTCTCTCTCTGTGTCTCTCTCTGTGCCTCTCTCTGTCTCTCTCTGTGTCTCTCTCTGTGTCTCTGTGTCTCTCTCTCTGTCTCTCTCTGTGTCTCTCTCTGTGTCTCTGTGTCTCTCTCTGTGTCTCTCTCTGTGTCTCTCTCTCTGTGTCTCTCTCTGTGTCTCTCTCTGTATCTCTGTGTGTCTCTCTATCTCTCTGTGTCTCTCTCTCTGTGTGTCTCTCTCTGTGTCTCTCTCTCTGTCTCTCTCTCTGTGTCTCTCTCTGTGTCTCTCTGTGTCTATCTTTGTGTCTCTCTCTGTCTCTCTCTGTGTGTCTCTCTCTCTGTGTCTCTCTCTCTGTGTCTCTCTCTGTGTCTCTCTCTCTGTGTCTCTCTCTGTCTCTCTCTGTATCTCTCTCTGTGTGTCTCTCTCTGTGTCTCTCTCTGTGTCTCTCTCTGTGTCTCTCTCTCTGTGTCTACCTCTCTCTCTGTGTCTCTCTCTGTCTCTCGCTGTGTCTCTCTCTCTGTGTCTCTCTCTGTGTCTCTCTCTCTGTGTCTTTCTCTGTCTCTCTCTGTGTCTCTCTCTGTGTCTCTCTCTGTGTGTCTCTCTCTGTGTTTCTCTCTCTCTGTCTCTCTCTCTGTGTCTCTCTCCGTCTCTCTGTGTCTCTCTCTTTGTGTGTCTCTCTCTGTGTCTCTCTCTGTCTCTCTCTGTGTCTTTCTCTGTGTCTCTCTCTGTGTCTCTCTGTGTCTCTCTCTGTGTCTACCTCTCTGTGTGTCTCTCTGTGTCTCTCTGTGTCTCTCTCTGTGTCTACCTCTCTGTGTGTCTCTCTGTGTCTCTCTCTGTGTCTCTCTCTGTGTCTCTCTCTGTCTCTCTCTGTGTGTCTCTCTCTGTGTCTCTCTCTGTCTCTCTCTGTGTCTCTCTCTCTGTCTCTGTCTATCTGTCTCTGTGTGTCTCTCTCTCTGTCTCCCTCTCTGTCTGTGTCTCTCTAACTCTCTCTGTCTGTGTCTCTCTCGGTGTCTCTATCCCTGTCTCTCTCTGTCTCTCTCTGTGTCTAACTCTCTCTGTCTATCTCTCTGTGTCTACCTCTCTCTCTGTGTCTCTCTCTGTCTATCTCTCTCTGTCTATCTCTGTGTCTCTCTCTGTGTCTCTCTCTCTGTGTCTACCTCTCTCTCTGTGTCTCTCTCTGTCTCTCTCTCTGTGTCTCTCTCTGTGTCTGTCTCTGTGTCTCTGTGTCTCTGTGTCTCTCTCTGTGTCTCTCTCTCTGTGTGTCTCTCTGTGTCTCTCTCTGTCTCTCTCTCTGTGTCTCTCTCTGTGTCTCTCTCTGTGTCTCTCTCTCTGTGTCTCTCTCTGTGCCTCTCTCTGTCTCTCTCTGTGTCTCTCTCTGTGTCTCTGTGTCTCTCTCTCTGTCTCTCTCTGTGTCTCTCTCTGTGTCTCTGTGTCTCTCTCTGTGTCTCTCTCTGTGTCTCTCTCTCTGTGTCTCTCTCTGTGTCTCTCTCTCTCTCTGTATCTCTGTGTGTCTCTCTGTCTCTCTGTGTCTCTCTCTCTCTGTGTCTCTCTCTGTGTCTCTCTCTCTGTCTCTCTCTCTGTGTCTCTCTCTGTGTCTCTCTGTGTCTATCTCTGTGTCTCTCTCTGTCTCTCTCTGTGTGTCTCTCTCTCTGTGTCTCTCTCTCTGTGTCTCTCTCTCTGTGTCTCTCTCTGTGTCTCTCTCTCTGTGTCTCTCTCTGTCTCTCTCTGTATCTCTCTCTGTGTGTCTCTCTCTGTGTCTCTCTCTGTGTCTCTCTCTGTGTCTCTCTC
>NW_027422748.1:60000-62500 GCF_048934315.1 Petromyzon marinus
CTCTGTGTCTCTCTGTGTCTCTCTCTGTGTCTCTCTCTCTGTGTCTCTCTCTGTGTCTCTCTCTCTCTGTGTCTCTCTCTGTGTCTCTCTCTGTGTCTCTCTGTGTCTCTCTCTGTGTCTGTCTCTCTCTGTGTTTCTCTCTGTGTCTCTCTCTGTGTCTCTCTGTGTGTCTCTCTGTGTCTCTCTGTGTCTCTCTCTGTGTCTCTGTCTCTGTGTCTCTCTCTGTGTCTCTCTCTCTGTGTGTCTCTCTCTCTCTTTCTGTCTCTCTCTGTGTCTCTCTCTATCTCTCTCTGTGTCTCTCTCTCTCTCTGTCTCTCTCTGTGTGTCTCTCTCTCTCTGTCTATCTCTGTGTCTCTCTCTCTGTGTGTCTCTCTCTCTCTCTGTCTCTCTCTGTGTCTCTCTCTCTCTCTCTGTGTCTCTCTATGTGTGTCTCTCTCTCTCTGTCTCTCTCTGTGTCTCTCTCTCGGTGTCTCTCTCTCTCTGTCTCTCTCTGTGTGTGTCTCTCTCTCTCTCTGTCTCTCTCTGTGTCTCTCTCTCTGTGTCTCTCTCTCTCTGCCTCTCTTTGTGTCTCTCTCTCTCTGTGTCTCGCTCTCTCTCTGTGTCTCTCTCTCTCTGTCTCTCTCTGTGTCTCTCTCTGTGTCTCTCTCTCTCTCTGTCTCTCTCTGTGTCTCTCTCTGTGTCTCTCTGTGTCTCTCTGTGTCTCTCTCTGTGTGTCTCTCTCTCTGTGTCTCTCTCTGTGTCTCTCTGTGTCTCTCTGTGTCTCTCTCTGTGTGTCTCTCTCTGTGTCTCTCTGTGTCTCTCTGTGTCTCTCTCTGTGTCTCTCTCTCTGTGTCTCTCTCTGTGTCTCTCTGTGTCTCTCTGTGTCTCTCTCTGTGTCTCTCTCTCTGTGTCTCTCTGTGTCTCTCTGTGTCTCTCTCTGTGTCTCTCTCTGTGTCTCTCTCTCTCTGTGTCTCTCTCTGTGTCTCTCTCTGTGTCTCTCTGTGTCTCTCTGTGTCTCTCTCTGTGTCTCTCTCTCTCTGTGTCTCTCTCTGTGTCTCTCTCTGTGTCTCTCTGTGTCTCTCTGTGTCTCTCTCTGTGTCTCTCTCTCTGTGTCTCTCTCTGTGTCTCTCTGTGTCTCTCTGTGTCTCTCTCTGTGTCTCTCTGTGTCTCTCTCTGTGTCTCTCTCTGTGTCTCTCTGTGTCTCTCTGTGTCTCTCTCTGTGTCTCTCTCTCTCTCTGTGTCTCTCTCTGTGTCTTTCTGTGTCTCTCTGTGTCTCTCTGTGTGTGTCTCTCTCTCTGTGTCTCTCTCTGTGTCTCTCTCCGTGTCTCTCTGTGTCTCTCTGTGTCCCTCTCTGTGTCTCTCTCTCTGTGTCTCTCTCTGTGTCTCTCTGTGTCTCTCTGTGTCTCTCTCTGTGTCTCTCTCTCTCTGTGTCTCTCTCTGTGTCTCTCTCTGTGTCTCTCTGTGTCTCTCTCTGTGTCTCTCTCTCTCTGTGTCTCTCTGTGTCTCTCTGTGTCTCTCTCTGTGTCTCTCTATCTGTGTCTCTCTGTGTCTCTCTCTGTGTCTCTCTCTCTCTGTGTCTCTCTCTGTGTCTCTCTCTCTCTGTGTCTCTCTGTGTCTCTCTCTGTGTCTCTCTCTCTCTGTGTCTCTCTCTGTGTCTCTCTCTCTGTGTCTCTCTCTGTGTCTCTCTCTGTGTCTCTCTGTGTCTCTCTCTGTCTCTCTGTGTGTCTCTCTCTCTGTGTCTCTCTCTCTGTGTCTCTCTCTGTGTCTCTCTGTGTCTCTCTGTGTCTCTCTCTGTGTCTCTCTCTCTCTGTGTCTCTCTCTGTGTCTCTCTCTGTGTCTCTCTGTGTCTCTCTCTGTGTGTCTCTCTCTGTGTCTCTCTGTGTCTCTCTGTGTCTCTCTCTGTGTCTCTCTCTCTGTGTCTCTCTCTGTGTCTCTCTCTGTGTCTCTCTGTGTCTCTCTGTGTCTCTCTCTGTGTCTCTCTCTCTCTGTGTCTCTCTGTGTCTCTCTGTGTCTCTCTCTGTGTCTCTCTCTCTCTGTCTCTCTCTCTGTGTCTCTCTCTGTGTCTCTCTCTGTGTCTCTCTGTGTCTCTCTGTGTCTCTCTCTGTGTGTCTCTCTCTCTGTGTCTCTCTCTGTGTCTCTCTCTGTGTCTCTCTGTGTCTCTCTGTGTCTCTCTCTGTGTCTCTCTCTCTGTGTCTCTCTCTGTGTCTCTCTGTGTCTCTCTGTGTCTCTCTCTCTCTCTGTGTCTCTCTCTGTGTCTCTCTCTGTGTCTCTCTGTGTCTCTCTGTGTCTCTCTCTCTGTGTCTCTCTCTGTGTCTTTCTGTGTCTCTCTGTGTCTCTCTCTGTGTCTCTCTCTCTGTGTCTCTTTCTGTGTCTCTCTCTGTGTCTCTCTGTGGCTCTCTGTGTCCCTCTCTCTGTCTCTCTCTCTGTGTCTCTCTCTGTGTCTCTCTGTGTCTCTCTGTGTCTCTCTCTGTGTCTCTCTCTCTCTGTGTCTCTCTCTCTCTGTGTCTCTCTGTGTCTCTCT